>NC_050585.1:39807968-40107968 GCF_013368585.1 Megalops cyprinoides | reverse complement strand
ATGCCGTTGACAGCATCCGCATGAATAAAGGTGATAGCTGGTAACTAATGGAGGGATCTCTGCTCACCTGTCTCTCTTTGTCTTCCCTCTCTGTCACAAATTCAACATTCAAATTCAAATTCAAATCTGCTTTATTAGAATAACATTTAAAAATGTTGCTGTGTTTAAATCACTCACTCAGCCTAGTCAATTTAAATCATTCACTGGACTGACCATTATTCAAGATGTTAAATAAAAAAAGCTCATTCCTCCCACAGTTTTCAACAGGATTTGAATTACATAACCTTCCTATTCCAGAATGCAATTTGCACATTTTAAGCATTCATCCATTGACTCTCTCATGATGTGACAGGTCACGGTGTACTGAGGTGCTAACTCAAGCTTACCTTTTCCTTTTCCGGAAGCTTCTGAACAGCAGTCACTTTTATGGAGGATTCAGGCGAGCTGAGGGTTGTTATTAGGGTGGTATTTGGGACAACAGAAACAGAAGTATTAGTTTACCTAGGGGTGTGTTCCAGGGTGATGGCCCTGAACACGAAGCAGTAGCTGTTTCCTCAATTTTTTTTTCTGCTAGACTACAAGTTTGGCCTTGTCAGCTTTCGTTGCCAGGGCCCAGGTCTGGCAGTATTGCTCCAGCAGTGCTCGGGTTCTGCTGTATGCCCTGCTGTGTGGGTGACAGCAGCACCAGATCATCTGCACGAAGGAGAAATTCAATACGTTTGTTTTTGTACAGAGATGCCCAGAGCTGCAGACTGTTCCAGCTCTGTAGCGAGGTTATTGATGTACTGTTGAGGCTAGACAGTGTTTGGTTCAGATTGCAACCCTTTCTTGCTCTGCAGCTCTAAGAAAAGAACTCTCCCTCTTTCTCTGTCTCTCACTCTGTGTGTCTCTCTGTCTCTCTCTCTCTCAGACATCCAATCTGATCGAGCTGGGGAACCCCTCTCAGAGTCTGGAGAACGTGTGCCGCTGGGCCTTCCTGCAGCAAAAGGAAAACGCGAGCGATGCAGAGCATCATGACCACGCCATCTTCCTCACCCGCCGGGAGTTTGGCCCAACTGGCATGCAGGGTCGGTATACACACACACACACACACACACACACACACACGCACGCACACGCAGACACACACACACACGCAGACACACACATTCACACCTACAGTCACACACAAATGCACACACACACACACCTACAGTCACACACACACACACACGCTCCAGTATCACAATACATTGCTCACATATTTGGGTTCTGTTAGATTCACTGTCTCTCTCGTGATGTGACAGGATGTATATGCAAGCACACCCATACCCATGTGTATCCATGTGCCTGTGTTGATGCAAGGAGTACAGATGGTCTTTCCCCTTAAACACGCTTACTCTAAAGTGATGGTGATGGTGGTGAAAGTCCCTCCCTCTCTGTCTCTTCTCGTTCCCTCCTCCCCTCTCTCGTTTCCCAGGTTACGCCCCGGTGACAGGCATGTGTCACCCCGTGCGGAGCTGCACCCTGAACCATGAGGACGGCTTCTCCTCTGCATTTGTGGTGGCGCATGAGACTGGACATGTGTGAGTGTGCGCGCGGCTGTGTGTGAGAGGCACACGCACATTACACACAAATACATAAACACCACATATACATACACATGCACATACAGGTACACGTACACACGTGCACTGCCCAAGCAAACATGTACACACATACATACACATGCACAAAAACACACCCACACACATGTGCCCACACGCATGCACACGCATATGCAAAAACATACCCACACATGTACACAAACACACTACCTGAGATAACACATGTACACTACCTGAGTAAACACACACACACACACACACACACACACACACACGCACAGCTTAATGAGTGGCTTCTTTCTTGCAGGCTAGGGATGGAGCACGATGGGCAAGGGAACCGCTGTGGAGATGAGGTGCACATGGGGAGCATCATGGCCCCGCTGGTGCAGGCCGCCTTCCACCGTTTCCACTGGTCCCGCTGCAGCCAGCAGGAGCTCAGCCGCTACCTGCAGTGAGTCTCTGCTCTGCCCCACTGACACTCTCCTCCCACTGCTCTTACCTGCAGTGGAGCTCAGTGCAGCTCCACCCACTGTGCTGTGTCCTGCCTACTGCCCTGCCCCTCACACTGCTCTTACCTGCAGCTCCACCCCTATCCAGCCCCACACCACCCACTTAAATAACTGAAGCCCTACCTTACCCTGGGATTTGATTCTGTGACTTTCTGGTTACGAGCCTCATTCCCAATATATTATACATGGAGTCACAAGGTCTAGTGTGTAAAGTAATATCCCACAGTTCATTACATCTCACTGCATTCAGGCATGGCTTTCCCAGGCACGCATTGATGTTACCCTCCTTTGTGAATGGGAAACAATTCATTGACGTGTTGACAGATGAGTGAGGGGTGTGGTGTTTCCTGCCGCAGCTCCTACGACTGTCTCCGTGATGACCCCTTCGACCACAACTGGCCCTCGTTGCCGCAGTTACCTGGACTCCATTACTCCATGAACGAACAGTGCCGCTTCGATTTTGGCGTCGGCTACATGATGTGCACGGCGGTGAGTGCTCACCTCCCCTGTGACCCCGTCTTCTCCCCCTGCCCCGATACACACAAACCCACATACACACACACACAGACACCTCGCCCCTTCTGGATCCTTCCGTTCTCAGCTCCACCCCTCCAAAAATCATGCCACTGAAATTTTTTAAAAAAGAAATTACACTGCAAACTTTCCTGATAAGCTCCCATCTGAAACCTAGTAAGCCAGGCCATTTCCTGTCTCAGGGGTCCAATGAGAGTGGACTCGGCAGAAAGCCTGGGATATAAAGCGCCTTTTGCAGACACATGCCTCGTCCTCCTGCAGTAGTCAAGTGTGTTTTACAGACAGCAAGATCTGAGTCACATCAGTAAGGAAGTGAGGCGGTACCAAGGCCAGGTCACATGGTTTCCATTCTCCAATCACCATTCACAGAAACTTTGTATTATTATTATTATTATTATTATTATTTTTATTATTATTAGTCATCATTATCAGAGACCAAAGTAACAAGTAACAAACTACTTTGCAGTCATTCCCGGTTGTACAGAAGTTGTTCATTTTTGTCAGTTTGAAATGGTATTGCTCATTCTGATGGCTGTTTGAAGGCTTGGAGTTTTTCAGAGGACCAAGTTTCCCTGGTTGGCATTGACTAGGCTGAGAGACAAGATGGATGTCTCTGTGCTCATAAGGACTGCCCTTAAGTGTTAGCTCTTATGCAGAGATTCGTTGCTCGAACAGGAGAGATGCTGTAGCAGTCATTGGTACTTACACTTGCACAGCATTGGTACACAGCAATGCCAGCTTGAGTTCAGTGTGCAGTTTCCTGCGCTTACTGCGGGATACAGAGAAGGGGAACAGAACAAACATGGCTCTGCTGTTGTCGTGACGCATTTGGTAAATAGAAAAGATGATGATTTATTTTCTTGTCAAACCATTTCCTAAGCTGCAAAAGGTGAGCAGGTCTGCAGCACAGGTAAGGCCACCCCCCTCAGAAAAGTGCCTACTCTCAGTAGTGTTGGTGTCACGTTTGGTGTTCTTACTTTTCTCGTGTTGGTTTTTGTCGTTCGATATTACCATTGTAATGATGTTAACGTGCGTTCTGAGGGGTGTTAAATGTAACTCCTAACCTGTCTTGCACTGGTAAAATTCTTTGGTGAAGTGTGCCAGATTTCTTTTCTTTCGGGCAAGGGACCAATATACTGTGATCATTCTTTTTTTCCTTTTTCCTTTAAAGTTTGATTCTAGTGGGGTGATTTTAGGATTCAGCAGTAAGAGGCAATCTTAGAAACAGTAGAGTCCCGTATTCACTTATCAAGTGGCAACCACAAAAATACGCAAGAGGCAGGAGAAAGCAAAAACTGGTCGTGAATCAGAGTAGCAAATAGTGGTAGGAGAGTGAGGCTCCATACTGCGTGGAGCTTCTGTGTGCCTCTGCATTGATTGGCTGTCTGTTCTGATCTGTTGGGGCTTAAAGGATACTACAGGCTCAAAGATTAATTAATGCCTTTGTTTTGTCTGCATGTGTTTGCTCTGTGTCTGTATGAATTGGATAAGTAATCTGTGTACTGTATTGTACAGTGGCTACTCAATGAGGTGGATAGATGGTTGTTGTGGTTTTCTGTATATGTTGTGCACATTTATATTTTCTATATTTTGTCCAGCGAGGCTTGTACTTATTTCAAAGTCTTGCTGGAATGATACTAAGGTGGGTATCCAGGATACAGGTTGTTTGTGTGTAGTACTGATGCTATGATATGGGTGGTATCCAGGATACAGGGTGTTTGTGTGCGGTGCTGATGCTGTGATACTGAAGGTATCCAGGATACAGGGTTTTGTTTGTAGTAATGGTGCTATCCTATTGAGGGTATCCAGGATACAGGGTGTTTGTATATTAATTATAATAAGTTATTGTGGGTACGCTGTGTACAGGATGCGCTGTGTGTGTGTGTGTGCGTGTGTGTGCGTGTGTGTGTGTGTGTGTTAATGTGGGTATTAATGGCACAGGCAGTACTCAGTGTGTGCATGAGTATGAATGAGCTTGTCTCTTTCTTCCAGTACAGCACCTTTGACCCCTGCAAGCAGCTGTGGTGCAGTCACCCTGATAACCCCTTCTTCTGCAAGACCAAAAAGGGCCCGCCCATTGACGGCACCAAGTGCGCAGCTGGGAAGGTGAGAGTGTGTCGGACACACACACGTACATCTGCATACCACCTCTCCCTTAACTCCACCCATTCATTTGAAGGCTATCACATGACCATCTCTCCTCCAATCAGAACTGCTTTAAAGGACACTGCATCTGGCTGACCCCCGACATCCTGAGGCAGGATGGCCACTGGGGCGCGTGGAGCAAGTTTGGGCCCTGCTCCCGGACCTGCGGCGGGGGCGTGCGCTTTCGGACACGGCAGTGTGACAACCCGCTGTGAGTAGGAGGGTCTGTGGGGGGTGCTGTTTCTCTGCATCGGAGATGTGGGCCTGTAGCAGTCAGCTGTTTACTCTCACCTGCTCAGCACATCTGAGGGCTGAACCTGCTCTCTTCACCCAAGCACTGAAACTAACTCAAATTCCACAGAAGTGGTGAACCAACAAACAACACGAAACCAAAATATACCAGCATGTTTATTTTTCAGGGTTTTTCCACTAGCAGCCTTTAACTAGTGATTACATTTTAAAAACTGTTATTTTGTAATTGTGGAACATATGATACCATTATCATTATCATAAAACAGTTATAGTGATCGGGTAAGGCCTAGGTCTTATAGTGATAGCGCTTGACGTGATGCTTCCTAAAATTGTCCTCTGTCTGTGTGTCCTTCTCTCATCCACACCCTCCGCCTCCCAGTCCTGCTAACGGAGGCCGTACCTGCTATGGCCCCACCTACGAGTTCCAGCTGTGTAACACGGAGGAGTGCGGCAAGCTCCTGGCAGACTTTCGGGAGGAGCAGTGCAAGATGTGGGACCCTTTTTTCGAGTACCAGAACGCCAAGCACCACTGGTTGCCCTACGAGCACACTGACCGTGAGTGCCCCCCTGCTGGAAGGGGAGGGTTAGGATGTCCTAAAGTTCTGACCTCCTCAGTAATTTGGTAGTGGGGTGCTGGATGGAGGAGAAATATGAGAGGAGGAAAAAAATAATTTTATTTTCTCACCAGGCAACCTTGTTCAGGGCTACACACATGCTTGAGCTCATATTTTACAACCTTTACCTACCTCATAGCTGGGCACCTAAGGAAATCATTCAGGTTAAACATCTGGCTACAGAATATAATGGCACCCCCCCAGATGGGAACCAGACCTGTCACCATCTGGATGTAGGCCCAGCTCCTTAACTTCTGTCTAAAGCAGGTTTCTATAGATACACTTGGTTAACACAGCGTTATCACATTAATTTTTCATTACAAGTCACTTACCTAGCTTCTGTTTCTTATATAACTGATGTATAGTGGTGGATATTTACTGAGGCACTATTTATATAAAGCAGTGTATCCCCTGCAATGCAACCTTTTGGTTACAAACCCAGGATGTTACCAATGACTCCACATTGTTGGGCCTTCTCGTAACATTGCATTACATGACTTTCTTGTCATGTAGCAGACAGTCTTATCCAGAGCAACTTACACAGTCTACAATTTTTACATGTTATCCATTCATACAGCTGGATGTTCACTGAGGTAATTGTGGTACCTTGCCCAAGGCCACAGCAGCTGCGCCCCAGCAGGGAATCAAACTAGCAACCTTTCGGTTACAAGCCCTCCTCCCGACCACTATGCTATACTGCCTCATAACAGTGTAGAGGATGGAACTGTGAGGCATTTAAAATAGGTTTAAATATTCATTTTGGATTGCTGTAAAACTCTGAAGCTATCAGCAACTGAAGTCGAAACTCCTTTGCGGTGCTCTCTGTCTCTATTCGATGGGCCCAATTCTACCTGAACCAAGGAAACCTGTGTTTTATTACACACCTAGCTGCCAGCAGCTACTGCCTCAGCCACTGAACTGTGCACCAGCTATTTGTAATGTAATGAAACACCTCAGATTACAATCGTCAGGAGGAAACTCCATTGAAATGGACTCAGCCCGGGCTAGTTACACACACAGCGATCCTCTCACACTTATTGTAATCCTGGGGCTTACAGTGAGTTACAGGAGGATATTATGTTTTATGGCGTACACTCGGCAGCTGTTATTTTAAGGTCTGTGCGGCTGCTTTTATTCAGATGAGTGGACCGGGAGAGGGGAGAGGGAGGAATCAATCAATCAGATTTAACTTAGTATGCTGTAGGAGCTATCGCAGAGCGTTCCACAGACTGCATTAATAACAGACAGGGCCAACTTGCTGTCATATTACAGTAAGCAGAGAGCCAACCAATGCTGTTTGTGAATAGTGAGATCTCCTAATGTTGTATCATAATGTATGCATTGCACGTAACATTTTCTCTTCAGAGGGTGACACTTTCACAAAGCAACTAATTTGAGAGCTTAACCCACTCTTTTCATGTAGTCTAGATTGGTCAGAACTGGGTCATAATGGGATCTCAAGGGTCACAGCTGGACCAGTGCTTAAAATCACTGGTGCCAGGTGTCCCTTGTGGACCACCATACCTCCGAGTGAGAACACAGTGGTTTGGAGACTGGCATACATTTACATTTTACATTTATTTATTTAGCAGACGCTTTTATCCAAAGCGACTTACAAAAGTGCATACAGTAGGTACAGCGACAGTACGGGGACAGGATGTGTACAGTTCCACAATGAGACAGTTCTCAGCTGAGAGCAAGGTCTGTTTGAGGACGCAGTACTATCAGATTTTTACAATTACAGCCTAAAGGGCAACTAGTACGATTTACTTTCGAACGGCAAACTTCAACAACTTCAAGCGGCACAATGAGCGTCAGGGTAAAGGCGGCAACAAGAGACAAAATTTAAAAGCACAATTTAAAAAGCACAGCAATTTATGACAGCACTGATGGGCGGGGGGGGGGCAGCAATTGTGTGCTGGGTCAGTCCAGGTAGAGTCTGAAGAGGTGCGTCTTCAGGCCCCGTCTGAAGGACTGGGGTGAAGGAGCTGTCCGTAGCGAGACCGGGAGTTCGTTCCACCACTGGGGAGCGATGTAGGCGAAACGTCGATGTCTGGCAGAACGAGCACCTCCTGCCTTGACCATGCAGGGAGCAAGGCGTCCAGTTGCTGCTGAGCGTAGGGGTCGGGCTGGTGTGTAGGGCTGGATGAGTTCTTGGAGGTAGGCAGGGGCTGTCCTGTTGACTGCAGAGAAGGCGAGGGTCATGGTCTTGAATCTGATCCTGGCAGCGACAGGAAGCCAGTGGAGGGATTTCAGCAGGGGAGTAACATGGGAGAATTTGGGGAGGTTGAAGATCAGTCGGGCAGCTGCATTCTGGATGAGCTGGAGAGGGTGGGTGGTGCATGCTGGGAGGCCTGCAAGGAGAGCGTTGCAGTAGTCCAGTCGAGGGAGAACTGTGGCCTGGATAAGGAGCTGCGTCGCGTATGTGGTTAGGAACGGGCGAATCCTCCTGATGTTGTGGAGGAGGAATCGGCAGGTCCGTGATACGCATACATTGACCTCACACTCACCTGATGGCAGCTAAGGCCACACCCCTCCATGTCCTCTCCCCTCAGCTCATCTGTGTCTCTGCCCTGTGTTAGTCTTGTATAGTGTAAATCTTAAGAGCTCTGCTAATGGTTTTTCAGATTGGAAGGGCTCGGTCTGATTTTACAAGCAGAAGGTTTCAGCGATGAATAAGAGACCTCCCTCCCTTCTCCCCCAGTACTTGCTTGGAACCAAAGGCAACTTTTTTTCTCTCTTTTTATGGAGAACGAGTGGAAATATAATTACCTGGAGATGGCATATCCAGTGTTCCACTCCTCCCGGACTCCAGGTCTTATTACGTTCTGTGAACTTCAAACCCTGCGAAACGGATGCTCCAGCCTGACCCTGTCGCTCTTCCAAACCACCGTCCTCTCCTCTTTTGGAATGGCGAGTATGAGGCAGGGGTGCGCCCCCCCCCCCCCCCAGACCCAACACCGCTGCGGTGGGCGGGGTTTACTCAACGGGCCAGATAGGAGCGGCAGAAGGGCTGCCTCTTCTTCCAATCCATCCTGTCCACGTTCTGAATTCAGGGGCGAAAAGGCTGTTGGCTTGTTCCTTTGGACTAGTTGTGTTTCGGGTGGATGCTGATGAAACACACACACACATATCTGGGGGAGCTCCACACTGCACTGTTGAGGGGAGGGTAGTTTGGGGGGGAAGGGACCTAGCCCTTTAATAATAGGTCCCACTGCTCCTCTCCTACATTAGAAACACACTTAAGCACTTTACTCAGCTGAGTGCTGCCTTTATGGAACCGATCCAACTGCTCCTAGCTGTCTAGAGAATGTTAATCATTTGAAAGGAGCTGGAAAACCTGGAGAGGATCTGAGCCCTTGAGGACCTGGACTGGGCAACTCTGACCACAGAATGTACTGGGGACTGGAAAGCTGTCCGTGGGGTGTTCGGGCTTCAGATAGAGAAAATAGAAGGCTTGGCTCTTTCACACTGAGAAACAATGCAGATAACAGCAAACCATAATGATAACACTGTCATCTGCTAGGACTCTAAGGAAAGAGCTTTTTTTTTCATTTGAGACACCTGTCAGTCAGCTCATTTGTGTTACATTTCATGACTTTTTTGTTAATTGCTTAATTTAGCAGACACTCTTATCCAGAGCAATATACAGAGGTTATAGTTTTACAAGATATCCATTTATAGAGCTGGGGGAAATTCTGGGTTAAGTACCTGGCCCGAGGGTACAGCAGCAGTGCCGCAGCAGGGAATCAAACCAGCGACCTTTCAGTTACGAGCAATGTTCCTTACCGTTATGCTACACTGCCCCATGAGCACTTGAGTCATGCTCAAATCTATCTGCATCCTATCATAATATGGCAATGATTGTACAGATATATTTTGTCATTTAAATGGTATGTAACTACAGCTGGTTGTTCCATTTTACTGAACTGAAGTCAAGTTCTGACAACAGAACGGGAGGGCACAGGTGGAAATTAGTTTCACACGAATTGTGAGAAAAACATTTCACACTGCCATTTTTTCCACAGAGGTTCCTAATCCGGCATTTGTTCAGTGTAGCCACAAGACCACATTGATTTTACTATAGCTCTGAGTAAGGAATTTAAGCAAGTAATTTAAGCAAGAAGTGCATTCTTCTTTTTCTTTTTTCTTTTTTACCTCTTCTTTTTCTGAATGCTAACTGCGCTCTCCCTCTCCAGCCAAGGAGAGATGTCACCTGTACTGCCAGTCAAAGGAGACGCAGGACGTGGTGTACATGAAGAGGATGGTGCATGATGGGACACGCTGCTCTTACAGCGACCCCTACAGCGTGTGCGTACGAGGAGATTGCGTGGTGAGTGTCACGGCTGTGCTCCGGGACTGTGTGATGTAGGCGCCAACTTTGCCGGGAACTCCTGACATCAGAAATCTGCTACAATAAACCAATTAGTGTTCCTGAAATATCATTGGACACAATTATCATACTCTGCACTGCTCTGCTCCACATGGCCAATGAATTCTGTGCCCTTTTTATGATGTCATCATTGCCCCTTATGAAGTCATAAATATTTCTGTATGGTGAGGGTCATTTGTGTGCCTTTTTTCAAGTCAGAAGCCAGCAGTGATGTCATCTGTGTACCAAGACACACAATAATAATAGTAATAGTAGAAAATGAATCTTATTTTGAATGATGACCTAAAATGTGTGCAGAGCTAAAACTCTCTTCAGCTGCTTGGTGTTTTACTCTACCACCAATGTAACAGCTCCCCACAGATATAGTACCTCAGATGCAACAACTCCCCACAGGCATAGTACATCTGCCAAATAAAATATCCACCAACATTATCAGCTGCATAGCTTACATCCAGACTTGTATACAGTAGCTTGCATTTTAAATATTCATCTGAAAATCTGGATGTTTGCACAATAAATTCAGGTTACATGACCTGCTCAAGGATTTGAACCCACAACCTCCTGATTATGAGGCCAGCAGGGGAAAGCTGATGGGGTAGAGATAGGAGTGGGGTGGTGGTCTAAGCACCCATTCACCCCCAGAATCCTCTCTGTCCCTGCAGAAAGTGGGCTGTGACAGTGTGATTGGGTCCACGCTGCAGGAGGACAAGTGTGGCGTCTGTGCGGGGGACAACTCCAGCTGCAACATCGTCAAAGGCAACTTCACCCGCAGCGCCAAAAAACCAGGTATGCAACCCACGAATACTCCTCCTACCCCTTTCAGTGCCACCCCTATCCACTCCTCACAGCCACCAGTCCCCTCCAACACCACTACTACCCCCTTCAAATACTCCTACCCCCTCCAACACCACCCCTACCCCTTCCTACAGCCCCCACTCCCCTCCAGCATCACCTTCACCCCCTCCCAACAGCCCCGAACTGCTACAACACCACCACTACCACACCCGCCCCCCCCAACCCACTGCAACAGCACCTGTACCCTCTCCCCGCACCCCTCCAGCACTCCTACCCCCGCCCCACACAGACAGACACACTGCACATATCCTTGCTGTCAGCAGGGAAGAGGCAGTGATTTCAGGATTATGGAATATCCTAAACATTTTTATTAACAGAAAACTTGATCACAACAGAAAGCAAACATTGAGGAGATCGTAATGTTTTTAACAGATCATTCCTCTTGAATAGAGGCATTTATATAATTTGAAAATGCAAATGAATTAATGTGCTATATGATGATATGGCTCAGACTAATTTCAGTTCATTTTAGTCCTGGTTTATTTTACAGCTGGAGAGCGCCCCCAGGTGTTCAGTATGAGTAACAGAAATGGAGCAAGCAGTGTTTCCAAAAAAGTTTCAAAAAGTTTTCAATACAAGGAAGTGGTCCAAACCCTTTAAATGACCTCACACGCTATGACCTCATTGTGAAACAGGCTAAATATGATTTAAGTGAAAACAGGAGGAAAAGGGAATGTCAAATCCCAACCTGTCCCACTGAGAATGTAATGATGAGATACTTGTACTGTCCAAACGTTTTGGAGCAAAAGCAAGTGATCAGCAGCTTATTGTGTTTTGTGCTTTTTCACAATCGGCTGTCCTCAGAACTGAGCAGGGCCAACGCCTTTTGCTAAGTAATGACAAGCAATCAAGCTGTAGGGTACTGGCTATACTAACACTGAAAAGCTGGATCAAAGTGCTGTAGTTGCTACCAACTACATTTCTGAAGAACAAAAAAAAAAAAAAAGAAACGCACATTATTCAATGATGTTGAACAGATTTCACTCACTATGTAGTGGTGGTTAAACGAGGTCAGAGACATTTTGATTTCCTGGCTTCTATTGGGGTAAATACGTTTAATGACAGATAATTCATTTTTGATTTGGGTTTTCTGGCAGCCACGCTCGCTTTGCAAGGCCAGTAACGAACTTCAGTAATGAAGCGCAGGCCTCGCTTGATCCAGAACTTTTAAGCGCTTTATTGTTACTGCTTTCTTGCACAGCCAAAGAAAGCCACTCTGCAATCCAAACTATTGATTTAAGCAGAGGAGATGAAAGTTTTGGATGAAAGAGGCATGTGTGAGTTGGCGCTCAAAGCATGAATGTACTTTGTGTATCAAAGTGTAAAAACAAACCAAAAAAAGTGTTATCTGTGTGCTTAGATCTCATCTGCTTTGCTGTTCCAGGTTTCCTCAAGATATTGGAAATTCCAAGAGGAGCAAGGCATCTAGTCATCCAAGAGTTTAAAGGGACAGAGCATATACTCGGTAGGCCGAACAGGGGATTCTGGATTTAAATCTGCATTTAATCTGAGT
Organism: Megalops cyprinoides; assembly: GCF_013368585.1. Classification (NCBI taxonomy): domain Eukaryota; kingdom Metazoa; phylum Chordata; class Actinopteri; order Elopiformes; family Megalopidae; genus Megalops; species Megalops cyprinoides. The sequence continues at coordinate 40,095,567 of NC_050585.1, read as the reverse complement.
TTAAATCTGATTTTAAAAACTGTTTCTCTTAATCAATGCAACTTGTGAGTGTGTAATAGGGGAAGCAGGGAACCCTACCCTTTATTCAGTAATGTAAAAGAACCTGTTCTGAATTGCTGTAGATGATCAGCAAGCATTCCCCATAACATAAGAATCACCCTTCAAGAAGCGATCCATTTTACCTCAATCTAATGTGGCAACTCCACCTTTGCTTGAAATTATTTTAGCTTTTAACAAAGAAAAGTCTGATGATCTAAAGATAGAATCTCAGATCTCTTTGTTTTTGCAATAATGATCTAATGTAACTAAATTTCTTTGTAATAATTAAAATTATTTCATGCACAATGACAGTATTGCACTGCCCCATTAGAGACAAAAGGAATTGGTGGTATTTGTGATTCCTACAAATACTATAAATCTTCTTTATCACAAAAACAGGTATAAAGGAAGTTCCCTTTCTCCTCCTTGTAGCTTTGCTTAATATGCAGGGAATGAAGCTCTGAAACTAATTCTTTGATTCATATGTGCGCAGCTGGTGATTATAAGTTACAGCTTTAGTCTGAGTTTTGCTCTGTGTGAATTTCTGAGTGTGCAAAGCTCCAGTTCTCTGGCTGTGCCTCCACTGCCCTGGTGAGAGGCCGGGAATGACTCCATCAGGGTCTTAATTTACATCCACCCAGAAAAAATACTTCATCCAAATGTTAGGGAATCGATTAGTCTGGCCTGGCTATCTGTAACCTCCAACTGCTATCTTTGGCCTCGGTCAGCGTGGCAACTCCAGAAATGCTGAGCTGAGATTATTCTGAGCAAGCTGCTCTGTTGCTGCTGCCCCCCCCCCCCCCCCTCGCCCCCCCCAGCACTGAAGAACCAAGCCACGGGACATTTCTTCCTGAATGATGAGAACGAGTTCCCCGAATCCAGGACGGTCATCGAGAAGGGCGTGGTGTGGGAGTACCAGAATGATGACGACAAGGAGACGGTCCAGACCAGCGGCCCACTGAAATATGGCGTGCTGGTCATGGTGAGGGCAACAGGTCAATTTGAGTCTGCTCAGGTCAGCTGAGGTCAGCTCGGGGCAGCTCAGGTCAGCAGTCCAAATGTCATTTTTCCAGGGGGGTCATGCCCCTCTACTTAACTCAATAATTCAGGCTTAGGTGAAGGAATAGCCTAATATGCAGCCTAATAATTCAGTTTGGCTTAGGTTAAGTAATGAGTTTTACAAAATTAATAAGACCTCTTGTGAATTGAGAGTAGAACTGACCTTTCAGTTTGCCTGACCCAGCACAGGATTTAATACCTAGAGTCAACATGCTTCATTGTACTTTCGCCCTTTGGGGATTGCATGAAACTTTACACATTTGAAATATTTCTCCCTGACTCCTAGTTAAGCTTAGGGATGCGAATTCTGTGAGAAAAAAATGACTTTAGACAAGTCTGCCATGTGTGAAGATTTGCATGCAGTTTTTTCTCCTTTTATATATCACACCTACAAATTCGCCCTGTTGGCAAGAATAATTTTCTCTTTCCAACTGAACACTTTCCCTGGGGTTCATTTAAAAAAAAGCTTTTACCAGACAACTTATTTCATACTCCATTTAGATATTTATTTTAAGTGCAAATCGTAAGGCAAACTATCATTTACAGCCCTAGGTACCCCTTAAGTGCTAGGAATTGGGATCATGAGGACAGCCAATCAGAAACTAGTGCCCAGAAATGCAGGGATCTTAGAAGTATGTTTGGAAGACTGTTGGACGTATGTTTAAAGCTGTGTGTGACCTTTCCTCCCACAGATCCAGTCTCATGGAGACTCCAAGGTCACTCTGTCCTACAAGTACCTGATTGATGAGGAGCTGCAGTCCTCCATAGAGAGCAATGCCTTGCAGGAGGACTCCTCGTATTTTGAGTGGGCGCTGAAGAAGTGGTCTCACTGTACCAAACCCTGTGGGGGAGGTAATGTCCCACCTACAGGAAGTACATTCGTACTGTGAGGGGGTAATGACCCTGTGACAGAAAGTGAATGCGAGCAAAAAAAAATGAGGTTTATGCCTTTCTCACAGGAAATAGATATGCACAGTGCTAGAGGGGTAACATGGTCTAGAAAGAAGTGGATACATGCTGTTAAATAAGGGTAATAGCCTATTTACAGGAGGTGGACAGGTATAGAGGTGGGGGTGGAGTGCCTTGGCAGATTGGGAAACAGGCTTGTTTTAGGTTGCAGGCTTGATTTCCACATAGGAGAATGCTGTTGTACCCTTCCACAAGAAGTTGCTTCAATAAATATCCAGCTGTAACATGTAAAAATGTAGGGTATGCAGTGCTACACAATGGCCTCTGACAAGGCAATAAATAATGTAATGTTAAGGCAGGCCTTGCTGGCCTGTGCGAGGATGGTTAGATGAAAATTACAGGGCTTATAGACTGACCATCTGCTTTTTTATTGGGCAGTGTGTTACTTTATAGTAGCCTTGCAAAGAAGTCCCTTTCTGACAAAAGTGTCAAACAGTCAGGATGCTCTACCATGTGTAAGATGGGATGATGGAGACCATAGCTATATGCTGAAACATTGTGTTTCACCAGCTTCTCTTTCATCAAGGCATCTCTGGTTCCTAGTACCTAGGGATGCATGGATGTGCACGTGTCTTGTGTTAGGCTGTAACTGGAGGCCAGGCCGCATTAGGCCCTGTGTTAAGTCCTCCGCTGTCTCTGTGTGCTCTGGCTCTGGGAAGGCATAGATGTGTGTAGGTGTTGTGCTTCACTGTGGTAGCTGCTGTGTTAAGGCCTCTGCTGGTTGTGTGTGCTTTGGCTTGGTGAGCACATGGATGTGTGCAGGTTTTGTGTTAGCCCCCGTGTTAATGCCGCTGCTGCCTCTCTGTGTTCTCTTGCTCTGGAAAGGCGTGGAAGTGCGCAGGTCTTGTGTTAGCCCCTACGTTAACGCCTCCGCTGTCTCTGTGTGCTTTGGCTCTGGGAAGGTAAGCAGTACACGCGGTACGGCTGCAGGCGCAAGGCGGATGGGAAGATGGTCCATCGCACCTACTGCCAGAACATCAGCAAGCCCAAAGCCATCAGCAGAGACTGCAACCAGAAGGAGTGCTCCCAGCCTGTGTATGTATGCGTGCGCATGTGTGTGTGTACAGTAGTCTCACTCTGTATATGTGTGTGTGTGTACCATATTCTCTGTGTGTATATGTGTGTGTACAGTGTTTACTCTGTGTATATGTGTGTGTGTGTGTACCATATTCTGTGGGTGTTTGTATGTGTTTGTGCCATATTCCCCCCTGTATATGTGTCTATACCATATTCTCTGTGTGTACTGTATATGCGTGTACCATATTCTCTGTGTGTACTGTATATGCGTGTACCATATTCTCTGTGTGTATTGGTGTGTGTGTGCCATATTCTCTCTGTGTGTATGTGTTTATATGTGCAGTATTCTCTGTGTGTATTGGTGTGCATACCATATTCTCTGTGTGTATGTGTGTGTGTGTGTGTGTGTGTGTGTGTGTGTGTGTGTGTGTGTGTGTGTGTGTGCTATATTCTCTCTGTGTGTATGTGTTTATATGTGCAGTATTCTCTGTGTGTATTGGTGTGTGTACCATATTCTCTGTGTGTATGTGTGTGTGTGTGTATGTGTGTGTGTGTGTGTGTGTGTGTGCGATATTCTCTCTGGGTGTATGTGTTTATATGTGCAGTATTCTCTGTGTGTATTGGTGTGTGTACCATATTCTCTGTGTGTATGTGTGTGTGTGTGTATGTGTGTGTGTGTGTGTGTGTGTGTGCGATATTCTCTCTGGGTGTATGTGTTTATATGTGCAGTATTCTCTGTATATACAGTATGTGAGTGGGTAGCATGTCCTCTTTGTGTATGCGGTTGGCAGCTGGGTGACAGGGGAGTGGGAGCCATGCAGTAAGTCATGCGGGAAGACAGGCATGCAGCTGCGCTCGGTCCTGTGCATTCAGCCTCTGCACGACGGCACCAACCGCTCTGTCCACAGCAAGTACTGCAACGACGACCGGCCAGAGGCCCGCAGGCCCTGCAACCGACACCCCTGCCCCGCCCAGTGGAGGGTGGGGCCCTGGTCCGAGGTGAGTGTGTGGGAGGGAGGGAATGGGCTTTTTCTGGCTGCTTGTGTGTGCATATGTGTGTGCATACGGAGTATAGCAGTACATGTAGCATAGCACAGCATAGCAGGATGTGCATGTGCTTTATGTGTTGGTTTTTGCAGTATATATTCACAGTCTTTGTGCGTATATATGCAAGGGTGTGTGTGTGTGTGTGTGTGTGTATGTGTGCCTATGTGTGTGTGAGTGTGTATAGTCCTCATAGTGTGTGTGTCTGTGTGTGCGACAGTGTGTGTGTATGTGTGCTTGTGATTGTGTATAGTCCTTGTAGTGTGTGTGTGTGTGTTTGTGTGCGTGTGTGTGTGTATAGTCCCCACAGTGTGTATCTCTGTGCACTGCAGTGTTCGGTGACCTGTGGCAATGGCACTCAGGAGCGTCAGGTTCTGTGCCACACACGGGACAACAGCATTGGACTGTGCACTGAAACCAAGCCGGAGACCGTCCGGCCCTGCTTGCTGCTGCCCTGCACGAGTGAGTGATCCTGTGAAATGAAACGAAACTCACCCACGCTCACATTCACTGCTAATCATACGATACTACAGACTCTCACTGTTTCATCCCCTGTCCTGCTCTGTGTCCTGCTTAATAGTCATATATAATATTTAATCTGTATTCATGAATTCATTATTCACTCGCTCATGAAGTATGGCAAGCGTGTGGGGAAAGGGCCTGGATTAAGTACTAGAAGGTCGAACTGTGGGTTTGTGGAATATTGGGGGAGGGGACAGAGATTACTGTAGGTGACATGACTGAAATAGCCCATGAAGGACAGGACTGTTGACTCCATGCAGAGGAAAGACCGAAATTGTTAGTTATTCCACAGGGAATGAGGTCCATCTGATTTTTCTCTCTGTGTCTGCTTTCCAGAGGGCTCTCCTGACCACAACAGCAAAGGGAACTTCCTGATTCACTGGCTGTCCCGACCAGACCCAGAATTTCCCTTCCAGAAAATCTCTTCAAGTAAACGCCCGCTTTATAACTCTGGCTTTGGTCTCTGCAGCTCGCCCTCTCTGATCTGGTCCCTGCCTGTCTCTCTGTTCCTGTCCCTGCGGGGAAAATTCCCCTGACCTCCTTTCGGGGGTCTCTTCTGGATCCCTTGCTGTGGGAGGTGACAGCCTCCGTGCCATTTCTGTTTCTCTCTTTCCTACTCTCCCTGTGGAGTTCCTTGTTGTAAAGCTGGCCTCTTCTCTTTGCCAGACAAAATTAAAAAAAAACACCTGCGCCTGATTGGTGGTTTTGAAACTGGAGAGATCGGCGACGAGGGTTAGCCTTGTGATTGGGCAGTGGATGCGGACTCTCTCTTGTGATTGGTTAAGCTCTTTAAAAAGGCATATTCTCTGTGCCGTTGGAGCAGCAGGTACTGAAAATAAGAAAGAAGACAAAATGAAACAGACAAATAAAATGAAAGCTTTACTGCGAACGTGGGCTTGTTTTACTGAGGACATGAACTGAGTGCTGATTTCACATCCTGGTTCATTTTTGGATAGAAAGAAATGAAACACAAAATATAACAGCAGGAAATACCACAACAAAAATGACAACAGCAACAGCAACGAACCTGCCCCTCGTTAACGCAGTGCAGTTCTTCACGTCTGTATTGATAACGATCATACAGTTTCACACAAGTTGAATCTTATTTGCATAATCCCTTTGGCTGCTGTTGATGACTTTGCTCCTTGACTGTTATGTTTAGTTTGTTTTGGATTAAGTGTTTGGGAAGAGGGTGGGTGTATATTATGAATGGATTTTTGAACCAGTGGGTTAGCTGCTTAGATGTTTTAGGAAAGGGAATTCTTCTTGTTGTCTGATCAATATGTGTTTTTGCCCTGGCAATGGATCATGTTTTTTTTTTATATCATACACATACTGTAAACAAATCCCGTATGTTAGAATAATTTCAGTATGCTTCACAGTTTACATCTGTGTGGTGTGTGTGTATGTGTGTGTGTGTGTGTGTGTGTGTGTATGTGTGTGTGCCGTTGTGCATAAACACGCGTGTGTCTGCATCTGCCTGTCTCCATGTACGTGTGCAAGTGTGTATGTGTGTGTGTGTCCCTGGTGGACAGAAAGAGCTGCAGAATACCTCATTTAACCTAATCTGAAAAAGTTCCATTGTGTCATGAACATTAGGCGAGGAGAACTGCCTTACTTTGACTGAATGTAGTGCTGCGTGTGTCTGGGGGAAATGACGGCATTCATAGCAGGATTTGTAAAATAAGCAGCTTTAAATTGTAAACATGAAAACAGTGAAGATATAGGGCTGAATCTGACTGTAGGATGCTTCACGGGGGTGGAAGGATACGCCACAAGGCTTTTCTCAAATCTACAGACATGTCATTTCACCATGGTTGTGTGTCACTGTTGTCACAATGTAGCGAGCTATAGCCTAAATATTTATGCAGGATTTGGGAAAAATGCCTGTGGGCCAATCCATGTAGTGTGCTGCAGAACTGTAAATAGTGTTGGTGTTGACTGTATTTACTAATGCTCATGACTGTTACCTGTTTACTTTTTAAACAACAGCTTTGAAAGTAAAGGTAGCACCAGTATACAGTACAATTATAATTTCCCAATAAGGCATTAATGACTGCTTTATAAATCCTTAACAGATGTGCTGTTGATATTTAGTAGAGCATTAATAAGTGTTAGTAAATTTGTTTTTAAGGGGGTGGTTAGGGTCACAGGAATGAGAAAATTCCACACAGGGTTATAATATGCAGTTATATTTTATGTATATGTCCTTCTGAACAGTGCACAATATCCTATGGAATTATCTAATTCAGGAAACCCAACCCAACCCAAATTCCTCCTTAATAACACATTTACTAACATATATTAAGATTGAATTGAATCTAAGAAAAGTATTAAGTGGTTTTAATGCAGTTTTTAGTGCTTTACAAAATGTTTATAAGTGGACTGTAGACTCCAGTGTTATCAGTGTGGTTATATACCATGGGTCAGTTTTTTGTCTCTGGCCTTCTTCGTAGGGCTGGGCAGTGTTGGGAAGACATTGTTTGAATGGGCTCATATGATTAATGTCTATATTACATGCACTTTGATTTATCAGGGAACCTTTATTAATATTTTGTAATTGTGAAAAAGAACAATTTTGTTTAATATGATAATTCACGTGCCATTCTACTTTTTACATCAACATGGAATTATTTTATTTATTTGATAATCTATTCAATTATTTATTGTTTATTGATAGTTTGATTACCTGATTCATATTTGAAGTAATGAAGTACTTAACCAAAGTGGCTGTGAACTCTACTCTTTTTCAGAGTTTATTTTTTCCTCACGAGAAAAAAGAAAAGGTAAATATCTACCACAGTACAATTACATCCTATTGCTTTGGGTTCTGTCATTACCTACTAAAAAGTTGAACAAATAAAAACAAGGAAAATCAAACTGGCCTGTCTGACTTTTGTCTTGTATGTTTATGTTAGAATTAAAGCAACTGCTAGCCATTTGCAGGTAAAATTTTGAATAAATTCAAGGACAGAGAATCTATAGCCAAAAACCAAAAGTGAAGTTCACACAATAATTACATGCTCTCAAAATGTTGTTTCCTTTCTGTTGAACAGACAGACACAGTGAATTGATCTATAGAGCATAAAGGAGTGGAGAAAGACAACCGCCTGTATTCAAGTTACCTGGTTGGAGAAAAACATCAATCAGAATCTTTGGCAGGTTTGGAGGATTACAGTAGAAAATAGTGGCAAGGGAACTGGGCTTGAAACCAGGAGGTTGCTGGGTCAACTCTCTTATGTCACTCCGTCTTTGTGCCCTTGGTAGGGTACTTGATGTGAGTCAATTCAGTAAGTATCCAGCTATACTTGCGTAATGTGCAGATTGCCCTGGACATGGGTGTCCACTAAGCAAATGAATAATTCATTAGAATGTATTCAGTTAAAAATGTGTATGCCTATTTTACTGAAATTATGTGCCCAACTTCTCCAGTTCCAGCTCGTGCAGCAGTGGTTAAGGCTGACCGAAAGCGTCTTTGCCAAAACATCAAAATTCTTCGGTTTGTTCAAGGAGCTGAATGTCTCTCTCTGTTTACATGCCCTGTGAAATAGGAACACAAAACTCACCAGTGAAAAGAGCCTAGATCTCGTCCCCCGTGACACGACCACTCCAGCACAGCAGGCAGCCCTGCTCTCACCTGACAAGGGACACTCTTTCACTGAAACTCCCCTATTCCTTCTTATTCCTCCTTCACCTGTCTGCTGTTCCTGCTGTCCTCCACAGCCTTGCACTCCTGTGTGGCCTTCTGCTGCCCCGCCCTCCCCTCGGAACTCAGCCGTCTGCTTTTTTTTATCTTGCAGGCCAGCGCTGTCAGGGGGACAAGTCCCTCTTCTGCCGCATGGAGGTGCTCAGCAAGTACTGCTCCCTGCCCAGCTACAGGCAGATGTGCTGCAAGTCCTGCAAGGAGGGCAACTACACTGCTGGCCCTGGGAATCACACCACAGCTCCGACCCCTGCAGCGAGGAAGGATACCACTGATCCCAGTCACACAAGCAGGAGTTACACCACAGATCCAGCCCATACATCGAGGAAGTATACAACTGATCCTAGTCAAACAAACAGGAGTTACACCACAGATCCAGTCCATACAACAAAGTATACCACTGATCATAGTCATGCAAGCATGAATTATTCCACAGTTCCCACCCAGACAACCAGGAAATACCCCTCATTTACCAGTGGCATCACAACTCTCAGTCCTACAACCACTTCAGCTGAAACTACAGTTCCCAGCATCTTCATTACCACAGAAGACACAACAGTTCCTAGCTCCAAAATTACTGCTGACATCACGCCCAGCCCTGCGTTCATCAACAATGATGTCACAATGCCCAGAACCACCATTGGCCGTAGTAACAACATAGTCCCCACCTCCTCCACCTCCACTTGGGCTGAGGTTGAGCACATGACTCCAAGAACCCCTAGACCAGCCAGAGCCCAAACCACTAAGGACAAGAGACCTAGAATTTCCACAGTCACAAGCCAGAAAAAGGTTGTGACACAGACCACCACCACCTCTGGCTCACCCAAGAGGAAGGAGGGGTCCAGAGAAAAGAACTCGCTGGACGTTCCATATGTGATCACCAGGACCGAAAACAAGATCTCGCAGAATCACTTTACTCCCCGAAAGAAGCACCCGCTGGAGAGAACACGCAACAAACGAATTCAGGAGCTGCTGGCCGAAAAACGGAGGCAGAACCTGCTCCTCAGAAGGGTGAAAACAAAAAGGAGCCTTTGAATGACGCTTCTGCTGCTCCTCTTCTACAGAGACCAGACTTCCCAGTCTAGCCGTAGCCAGTGAACTGCAGATATGGGGAGACAGAGAGCTCTCCTGTACGTGGTAATCAACCCAACCATTCATTGTGGTGACCTAAAAATTCTGAAATTGGCTATGAAAATACTGATTTAAAAAAGTTTGGGACCATTGTCAGTTCAAAGGACAGTTCTCTAGCTCACCTAATTTTAGTTCACTGGCTGCCACTGTTTCTTCACAGAATAGATTTTTTTTATAATTGTAAAATTAAATTACTACTCTGTTAGGTCGTGAAAAACAGCAACAAAGCCATGACTAAACTCTATGGTGCATATGTGGCCTTTGGTTTGCATTTAAAAGAAATGACAAAGTGAACTGTTTGAGGGAGAAACCTCTTAACTTTAAACTAAAATTGCCTTTAGGTTTTCCCTCTTAGGATATATTAATGGGGCCATTTCACTGCTGTTGATCGTTGCATCAGGCTTATCCTTCACTGGCGTTACTGAATTATGGGTATTCTTCACATGAGGCTTCAAAACCTCTCTGAATTTCCTCCCTCTGTCCTTTCATTGTAGGATTAAGGCATACTTTTAGAACTGAACCCACACAAAGATCATTGCACTTTACCACAGGCCCAGGTGGAGTCTGGGTAATCTGCTCTGGAGAACCGTTAGGACTTTTACACCTCAGGATTCCTGTAAATGTTTGGTTAAACCATAGCAGGAAGTAACATTGTGCTACCTGGTCACATTAATGCTAATCAGTGATCAGAGTTATTTATTTTATTCACAAGGTTATACTTCTTTAAATATTTTAATCCCCCGTCCCACCAACCAGAGCAGACTAAAGCTAAAACACAAAGAGGTTATAGTAGGAAAGTAAATATGGTGAGTATCTTAGGCTTTACTTCACTGGCTTTTTACTTCATTTGGTCTGTGCCATTCTTGTTCTTGCCCCTTTATGTCTATTGAACAGGCTATTGTCAAACCCTGACAAGCACTATTGTGGTCTGGGAATAAAACTGTGCAATGGAGAGCAGAAGCATAACTTTGCAGAAGGTTGGTTGCTTGACTGTAGAAACAGCCTCTTCGAATAGAGTGTGGCTGGCTTTACCTGCAGGGGCTGCTTGCTCACGCTGTCTGACCCTCTCCCTGTTTTAAGCACACAGTCAGGTGATCCACTCTTTCTGCTGCAGGCCCCCTCTGGCTCCTTCAAAATGAAAGGAAAATGAGCATGTCTTCTCAGAACTTCGGAGTGATATTGGCAAATCTTTTGATTAATGTTTTTTTGTTTTGTTTTGTTTTGTTTTCACTTTGAAATATCCAGAGTAATATATAAGAATAAGGTAGTATTTGAGATTAAAGTGAATCTGTCGTAAAACAGACAGAAAAGTGGATTAGTGGAAGATTCACGCCAGTTGTGCTCTGAACGCTAGATCCTTTGAAACAAAAGTCAGAGTGATATTTTACAGTTTAACAACTAGTTAACTTTGATTTTCTCCATTCAGTTCATAAGTGGTCTATCTCATGTATCAGTGAGAGTTTTCATCTCATAAGTTCTTTCAGAGTCGATCCAATTATATTTTCCAATATTAGAAACCTTATCAATCACTTTTGTGTGTTACATTTTTAAGCAATACAAAAAAAGATTAAAAAAAAAAAAAACTTTTTTTTGTTTTTACCTATTGCATCATGACGGAACATCACAGAGCATGTTATTCCTCTCAGTGCCATTTAACTCAATATTCACCTTGGAACATCTGCACATCTGCTTGAGATTTCCCTGTGCAATATGTGTACATATGAATCAGAACTTTATTTTTAATATTTATTAAAGATCATGTGTCTGTGGTATTTTGCACATTGGTTGTTGTGTGACTTTTTTCGTTGTGTAGCTAAGCTGTGCATCCCCCCACACATGGGAAAAAGTGACTGACGTTCATGTAAGCCCCGGACCTTTACCACCTCTGCATTAAAAGAGTTTGGCTTTTGCATTAAAATGCCCAAGACCTCAGTCACTACTCTCTGTATATGAACAAATCTAGGCCAAATTTACATACTTAAAAAGGGTTGTTATACTGTCAACCACTACTTTCTATCAACAAATCATAAATTATTTAAAACTGCTAATTGGCTATGGTTGTCTACTTTGTGCATCAGTGTGACACACTGGTCACAGCATACACAGTCAGGACCAGTAAAGTCCAATGTCTTCTCCTATTCCTTTGGAGTCCCGTAAGGCTCTGTGGCCTGAGGCTCAAATGGACCTGAGGCAATTTCATCACTAGTAATAGTATGTTGTAGAGGAGCCAAACTGTAGTGGCCAGCTGTGTTTTTGAGCACAGCAGACCAGAGAAACCAAGAGTGACGTAGTGATATAGGTATGCCTGTGGAAATGGACCTAATTTTACTGGATTGGTGTTTCGCAGATCCTGTGCAGATTCACCTATTGATCACCTGGATGGCATATGCTATTCTCTCATCCCTCTCAATGAACCAGTGCACATCTAATACAGATCAATGAATCTGTGCAAAATATTACCAGCCTCGGTCAAAACAGACAATCTCATTCACACCATAGTGACGCTAGGAAATGAGTAGAGTATGAAAAACAGAAATGTGTTGAGACATACACCCTCTGGCCACTAGATGGCAGACTATAGCCTTTTTTTCCTGAAGTCCCGGTGTGTGAATTGCCAGGAGCTGTGACCCACCTTCTACATGTCATTATTACATCATTCCTATAGCAGCAATGTCCCAGCCACGTTTTTTAGAACATCTCGTTCCCTGGAAAGACACTACGTTCTCTGATTTCTGTTCCCACTGGGTCCTTGGACCTTTTTCTTAAAAAAATGAAAAGGTCCAATGTGTTTTTGAACTGTTGTTGTTATTATTTATTTTTATTAGAAGGCCAAGCACTGAAGATTTGGATCCTATTGATTTTGCTTTTATTATGATTATTATATTTGACAATAATACTGATGGTACTACTATTACTACTACTACTAATAATAATAATAATAATAATAATAATAATAATAACTGTTATAAGTATACTCATTTATACAGTTACTGTGCAGATGCTTCCCGCCCATATGGTCTCTCAGGCTGTGGCACTCCGATATGTACTGTGCTGCTAAAGTTGCAGTGTTTCCCTGCCCCAGAAGAATTAGTCATTTCTCTTCTTCTTCCACTGCTTAAACATGAGGAGGTATATTTCAAAATATTTGAAGTATTTGTCTCTAATTGTTTGGAATTTATTACAATGTAGGAGAAAGTGCTCTGTCTCTACCTCACCTGTTTCACAGTGACCAAATAGCCTTTCCTCTTTTGATTTCCATGACTGTCTGTGTCTACCTTTTTCAATAGCTAAGGTCACTGTGGTCACTGAGCCTGCACTTGGTCAGGATCTGTCTCTGCTTTGTCATTTTTGATTTGGGTTAGTTGGTTTTAGAGCCAGCTGACTTAGGGGGCTCAGTTCTTGGAAGTGCCTTAAAATGCAGTGAGTTATGGGGACTCTGTGTATGTTCTCTCTTTCTCTCCCTCTCTCTCTCTCTCTCTCTCTCTCTCTCTCTCTCTCTCTCTCTCTCTCTCTCTCTCTCTCTCTCTCTCTCTCTCTTTCTCTCTGCTGCAGTTTTGTTTCTGTGTTTTTCTGCCCTGCTGCCCTGGCTGGAAGGACCTTTTCGGACACGCTGTCCTGACAGACTCCCCCCTCCTCCCTCCATCTGTCCTCCTGGCTGATCCCGACCCTCCATCTCTAGCAAACACACGATTACGTAGGGAGGCAGTAAATTTAGAACCGTATTTATCCAACTCTACATACTAACTTGGATGTCTTACATTTTTTACATTGGAGCTTACATTTTTTTTATTGTAGTTATTAAATATTGTTCTTGTTCCAGTCTATTATAAATTGCCATTTTTCTCCTAATTGGTTATAAATGGTGAACATGTAAGTGATGTTCAAAATCTCTCACACCACAATGCGAGCATGTGCGCTCCTGCGACACCAATGGCTGTGTCTCACACTGTAAGCCACGCAGAGAAATATGGAAGAACTAGCACCAAGGGAATGACGTTGTAATAAAAGAACAGCGTAACGCAGAAGAGCTAGCACAGATTGAAGAAGCTGCAAATCTGTTTCCGACAGCAACCTGGCAGCTTACAGATGCCTGGAGAGTTTCCAGGAGGTGCTGCCACAGCAGTGACCCAGAGAGGCCCAGGCTAAAGCAGATTGAGCGTCAGAGTGGGCTAAAGACGCAGGCCAGGCTCAGATTAGCCGCACACAAGCTGCAGGTCTCAGCCTTTGCCAGCTCTGCCACGCAGGAGCCACCCAAAGGCCTGTAGTGGTGGAACGCCACGTTCTCGAGCTGTGAGTGGTGCGACCCTGTGATTGACGGCTCCAACGTTTGACATTTGCGGACAGACATGAAGGACTCAGAGCACCACCGCTAAACCGATTTCCTGAGGGCAGAGTCGTGCTGTTTGTGTCGACGCGCTCAGCGGCTAGCATCGCGCACATCTCTCTAATGGAGAGTAACGGGAAACGCTCTGAGTTTCAGCTTTTATGAAGGAGCTTTCTCATTGGTAGAGTCAACCTCAATCCCATGTTGCCTCAGCGCAAGGGCTGCCTTTCTCATCACTTACACTCATTTTTCTAAATAACTCTTTAAAATGAAGTGTTTTGTGTCTGTATAGCTTCAAAGGATCCTTCAATGACTGTGCTCTCTCAGACAAAAGAGAAGATGGAAGAAAGAAAAAAAATATATATTTTGTGATGTTGTGATTTTAACAGGTGCCCTTGTCCAGGGCAACTTACAGAGGTTATCGGTCTTCCATGTTATCCATTTATGCAGTTGGAGATTTTCTGAATCCATTCAGGTTCAGTACCTTGCCTGAGGATACAACAGAAGTGACCCACCTGGGAATCAAACCAACCAAACCATCGCACTGCTGCTATCTCAGTCTGAAGTACTGTTTCCCAAAAAAGACCTCCGACCTCTGATGGCCTCAGCAGAGTAAGCAGGTGTGTTATACATTCAGCACACCTGCTGATGAGCATTTCAGGAAAATGGTTCACCTTTGCAGAGAAACACGTTGCAGTGTTTTTGTCACTACCACTGTCTCCTGCTTTCTAGAGTAGTCTGAGTGCCCCAGTGGGCTATCAAAACCAGCAACCTTTCAGTTATAACTGTGTTACCACTATGCTACACTGCTGCCATCCGCACACTCCTGGCACACTTGCATAACAGTGCAGGGGCAGACCTGGGTACACACTGTGCTGAGTAAACAGCACTCCAGCCTGTCATCTGTAATGGACGGCCCCTGCTCCAGGCTTCATCTGTGCAGGGCCTTGCTAGGACCAACACGCTTAATCACACATTAATGAGCCATCAGACTAACGCCTTGAACGGCGTGGGCGCAAGCTCTCTGCCTCGAAAAACACGCTCACGCCCTCCCCACAACAAGCTGTGTGTTTTTCTAAAAATCAGAACAAGGTGGAAGTGTGTTTCCCCGTAGAGATTTCACCCTGTTTTACCCACAATTCCAAGAAAGAAGGCCATCCATCTGGAAGCGTTATGCTGTTGTTGACTGAACAGAGCGTGAGGCCACATACTGAGCCTGTAATGAACCAAATAAATAACCAGAGTAAAGCAGGATCATTATCTCACTATTGCTATCGCTATTGCTATGGCACTCCACATTTTCCAGTGATAGAGATCTTTGAGTCTGTAGAGTTAAATCACTGTTCCTTTCTCCTTTTCTCTGTAAGGCTTCACCTTCAGTTACCATAGGTGATGGGCCACACCCTCTCTCTGACCAGCTTCTGAATGGAGTTCAGTAAAGCCTGGGAGGAGGGACCACACCTCTGCTCCACGCCACTATCAGTCAATGCCAGAGACGTACAGTGGCTGGATAAAGAAGGTTGCAGGTTTTATTCCCAGGTGGAACAATGCTGCACCTTGAGCAAATTGTTGAAGCTGAATTGTTAAATTGTTAAATATATCCTGCTCTGCAAATAGACACCACATCCACTTTCAGAATAAACATAATATAATATGATATAACAGGATTTAACATAATAGCATAATATAATAAGTATAACTGTTAGAACAGCACTTTTCCTTGACGCAAAATAATGCCAACCAGTATGACTGCAGCATCATGGAAAAAAAAAATGAAATTCAATAAAATTTGCCAGAGGAAAGGGACACCAGGTCACCAGACACCCAGTCCAGATTACAGTTTGTATGGTCGATTGCACAAAAGGTGCGTGATGCAAGTGTGTTTTAAGACAAGGTTTGGACACTAAGATAAACCGAGGACAGGTATACTGTTTTATATACAGTGTGAAAGGTGTAATGTTTAATATATAGTGTGAAAGGTATACTGTTTTAAATAAAGAGTGAAAGTATACTGATTCGTATACAGTATGAGGGATATACTGTTTCATAAACAGAGTGAGGGTATACTGTTTAATGTAGAATGTGAAAAGTGTACTGTTTTATATAGAGAGTGAAGGTGTACTGTTCTGTATGCAGTGTGAAAGAGAGAAGGAGGCCCAGTCTCTTATGGCCCATAGCTGTCCTCGTGGTGCTCTGAGGAGCCTGCTTCTGTTTGACACAAGCAAGCAGGGAGCCTCTTAAGCAAAGAGCAGCTTCTCCTCATAACAGTCAGGGTCAGCGGCATTCAGAGTCTTAAAATTTACTGGAGTGAAAGAGCGTGAAAGTGACCTGTCCCTCAAAAACCGAGGCCCCCACCCCTCCCACCCCTTTCTCTGCCATAAAGACCTCACAGAGCCCCAGCAGGAAAAGAGGGGGAGAGTTTTCACCTTTTCTTTCAAAAGACTGTCCCACCTGTGAAAGGACAGCGGTTTCCCTGGTGTGTGGATACAGCGCAGAAAAGCGCCACTTTTTAATGAAGCTCATAACGAAACCCCCCCACAGAGATGTGGTTAGAGGAAGAGCCAGATTCATAAAAGCCAGGCCTGTATTTCACCCTCTGGCAGAACAGTGATGATGTCATTAACGTCACTCTCCCAGGCACCAGCGCCTGTTTTGGACTCCACATCCAGGTCTGGGTGACCTTTTAATTGAAAGGATCCTGATTGTGGCTGTAATTAAAAATGTCTGTTACCAGGGAGAAGTTGGTGTGTGTGTGTGTGTGTTTGTGTGTGTTGGAGGGTGCCATTGTAGGGTGTGATACTTTAGTACTTTACCACAGTAAATAGAAAGACAGTCTAGTAACAGTTCATAGAAGATCAAGCCTCAAACACATACTGTCTCATTCTGATGGCATCTGCTCGGTCTCAGCTCCTGAGGCAATGCGCTATCCACTATTCTTTCACATATACCCAGACGTCCATGAACTTAATTTAAAGTCGCTATCTGATTAAATTGTCAAGAAAATATTCACCATCCATAAACCACGCATCAACAATTTCTTCAGTTCCTTTGCAGTGGCTATCAGAGTGCTTGGGTCACATCATTCTCAGTCATCAAGACAGATTTTCACACCATCCCCTGTGTTAACTGGAGCACACAGCGCAGGCATGAACAGGCATAGCTGCTGGAACAGCATGTATCCATGAACATGTGAACACGTATTACATATATATGAGCATACAAGATGAGACCACATACAGAGACCCAGCACTGCCCACCTCCATTGGATGTAGGGACACAGCCTGGCCAGAATGCTGCTGGCCACTCAGCTGTGATAGCCAATGGAGTTTTGCTGAAGAACAGTGACGTCACTGGTGACCTCCAGAGTGACCCTACGGTGATGTATGGATGTACAGCAGATTAAAGTTTATAACCTTTGTTCCGAAAGGGGAGGGGGTTCTCAGCCCACATGAAGCCAGTTCCCAGATCAGTCACAAAACCAGTCTCACAATTTTCAGTGGCAGTCAAAGGGAACTGCTTACTTGAAAGACAGCTGCCTGATCACAGAAGCCTTGGCATGGAAAAGTTTTGAATAAATTACCTAATAATTTAAATAATCATTCAGCTCACTCATTTCAAGTCATTTTGTTGGAATAGATTATTTTTTGACTTTGTATTCATTTTAGTATGGTTTGAAGTGTGTTGCGCTAAAGTATAGTTGTTTGTCACCAAGTCTGATATTTTAAACTATACCAACAGTCCAGCTAAAGCAGAGAGCAGACATACCTGCACTAAAGTGAGTAATGATCTGAGGAGGTTTTGCATGTAAACTGTCAAAATAAAAGGAAATAGAGGAAAACAGAGAATAGCACATCTGAATGAGGGAGGAGGGAGGCTTCTGTACCAGAGCAAGCTCTTTAACATCCTTTCTGTCCCCATTCTTCTCTCACCCTCTAACTCTTTCTCTTCTTCCCTCTAAATCTGTCTATATGTTTTCTTCCCTCTCTCCTTCTCTTTGCTCTCTTTTCCCTCCCACCCTCTTCCTGCCTCCAGCTTGATCTCAGTCTCTGTCTATTTCTCTCTCTCCCTTCCACTCCCTGTCCCTCCCCCTCTCTCTCCCTCCCCCTCTCTCTCCCTTCATCCCTCCCCCACTCTCTCTCCCTTCATCCCTCCCCCACTCTCTCTCTCCTTCTGTCTCTTCCTCTCTCTCTCTGTCTCTGTTTCTCTCCTTCCATCAATCCCTCTTATGTCCCTCCCTCAGTCTCTGTCTCCTTATCTCGCATCATCCCTCCCTCTCCCCTCTCCCTCTCTCTCTCTGTCCCCTTCACTCCCTCTCTCTCTCTGTCTCTTTATCTCCCTCACTCCCTCTCTCTCAGGTCCCCCCTTAGCTGAGCACTGGCAGATAAAAGCAGCAGCCCTGTGTCTCTGACTCTATCTCTCTCTATCTCACACACACATGCACAGGCGTATCTCTGGCACACACGCACTCATCTCTCTGGCTTTGCTTCGGCTCTCTGTGCCTCCCTCTGCGTGCAGGATAACAGTCTGCGCTCTGCTCCACGCCCTCCAAACACAGGTCTCCTCCACATACAGGGAGTCTTCACCTTCTTCCCACAGCCCAGGACAACACCGCCCACACCTGCCGGTAAAACTCATATCGCTGCCTTGTCTCTTTGGAAGCAATCATCCTTTCTCCATAGGCATGATTTTCTTTCTGCACTGTACGATTGCACGGTCGTGTTTAGCTGGAATCCAGAATCATGAGGTGGTCTATGATCGGGCTCTATGTGTTTATTTTGTGCTGTTAGAGCATTGGCATGGCAGGTGGAATTACTCTGGTATATTTGATTTTATGTTGTCTGCGTGCTTTAGTTCTACAAAATAAATGTATGGGAAACACAGGGAGTCAACTCTGTGAGTGTAAAGAGACCGAGACCCTTTGAGTTTGCATACTTTAAACTCCTCTAGCTCCTATTCAGATCTAAAAATGGCCGTTTATCTAATGATAGCTGTATCTCGGTAATTCAAATCATTTTAGATTGTATGGCATTAATCTCCTGTACTTATGTAAGACCATCAACAAGAAATATAAATGAATGCTAATGATAACAATAATGAGCAACAATGAATGAACATAATGCTGTTATGTGGCACCTGTCATCCTCAGGAAGGAACTGAAAGGGCTTGGTAGAGAAGCTGAGACAGGAGGCTGAGAAGTACTACCTGGGGGGATTGTTTTGCTTAGTTATATAATAGAGTGCCACTATGACACAGTTACATTCCATTTAACATTATGAATATTTAGGGAGTAACCACTTTGCATGAACATGGCAGCAGTGTGTGCGAGAGTGTACAAGAGAGTGGAAAGTGTAATGATGCAGAAGATGCTTATATCATTTGGCATTTCACCCTCTATGCAGCGCTGTTTTTTGCACCTTGCTGGCATATAATGGCTGATTAGTCTGTAATCACTGGCTACATCGTTTTCTTCAATATTTACAACATCTAGCACTACGATGAACCTGAGAGAGTGGCTACACTTTACAGCTCAGAATGAGGGCATAATGATATCAGAAAAAATTAAACATTGCAATATTAAGTTGCAGTTTATGCAGCTCTTTGTGGAATATTACACAGGCATACTCATTCATATTGACTCTTTTTGGCAGATGCCATACATGTAGAGTAGCAAAACAAAGGCACAAAAGTACACATAATAGCTATACATAAACAATAATACAAATAAAAATAACAGATCGCATTTAGAGTGTCAGTACCTTACACAGTGCTACAGTGACCAGTGTCAGACTAAAAAAGTGCTACAGCAATCAAAACCTCAGCAATAAAAAACTGTCAGTGTATACAGATGTAGTCACAATGCCAGTGAAATTAAAGTGAAAGCTGGATGGTGCTATTGAATAATAAAAAAAAGATTCATTTCATGCATGTTCAGTCCTGTCACACTTTCAGAAAGTCAGTCAGCAACACAAAAGGGAAAAAGTGTAATTACTAACATTAGTGCACAGGTTGTGTTTGTTAGGCCTTTGGTGTTCACTAATTTGAGGGTAGCTTCTTTCTTTCTCTTCCACTCTCCCCTCATCCTTACTTTCATTCCTTTACCTGTCCTTCCCTCCTTCCTTCTGCAACCTTTCTCTCCCCTTCACTTTCTGTCTCTCTATTCCTCTCTCTATTCCTCAGTCTCTCCCTCAGTAAAATCCAGTGGGCAAATCACACCGCTCAGGAACAGCAAGTGGACGGTGTTACTATTTTTAGCAGAGGAAGAAAAGGCTGAAAAGTGGAGCAGGGTTTTAACCGTGGTTTCTTTCTACTTGACGTAACATAATTTCAAATGTCAATGGCATTCGCTTTTCAAATGACCCACATTAATATGGGAGGAAAAACAAAACCAGGCTGATTCCAGAAACAGCTGTAAGAAGTAGGAAGTCACTCCCCTGTCTGAATTATGGCAGAAGGAGAAATGGATAACAATGCATAATAATTGCTTATACACTATTGTCTACCAGTAGTTTTGCTTGTTGGCCTTTATGGACAGTCACTGCAAGTGTGTTACTGACACTGATTGACAAAGTGTGTGGTGGACAGGGAATGGAACACATAACCTGAAGGCTGGAGGTCTGAATGAGATTGCTATTGTGTTCTGGATTGCCTTGAATTACCTCTGTAAATATATAGCTGTACAAGTGTCTTAAACTATGTAAGCCACTCTGGAAGGGAGGGTACTGAATGCAAAGTGACTAAATGTTCGTGAAGCTTTCAGATCCGTATTTCTGTTCAACTCTTAGTTTAACTCTCATTTACATTCACAAAGCAAAGCTACAAAAGTGGTACACTGGTAACTAGGGTAACACGTACAACAGGAAACATACAGGAATCACATACAGGAAACGGCAGACCAAATCTGAACGCATGTCAACCTGCCACGCTCTCTGGTCAAACTGATTTCTCTGGTCTTGTGCTCTGCAGCAGACATGCGTCCCAGATCCAGACTGCTGTCCAAGAGGAGTCTTCCCACAATTAGTGAGGGACAGGAGGGACAGGTGCAGGAGCTGAACCAAATCAACAGCCTCCATGCTCCGCACCCCACCCACTCTCAAGCCTCTTCCCCTAAGGACTACCTGCAGTCCATCTGTCAGCTGGCTTGCCCCGCCTTTTCCCCACGGGGGTCCAGCCACGTCCGCACCCTGAGCCTGCTGGACCCGCTCGGGCCAGGCCAGAGACTGGCCCAAATCCCACCCCTCACACGCCCCCCGACCCCCACCATCCACCGTGCCACCCATGTGGCAGAAGAGGACAGGAAGGAAGTGGGAGTGGCCATGTTCTCTGACATCAGTTCCCAGACAGAGGAGGCATGTCCCGGGCCGGAAGAAGGCTTTGTGGGGGATTACCGTTACCGCAGCAACACCGACCCGCTGGAATACCTGTACGGGTGCCAGGGAAGCCCCGCCCCCTCTGGAGGCAGGGAGTCTGGGGAGGGAGGAGCCACAGAGGAACACCGCCTTCTAAGCCGTGCTCACGGTCGGCCCCATGTCCTTTCCCAGCGTCATGCCTCATACCGGCTCCACATGGAGGCCCCACACAGCCCCACCCCTGCTTCCGTACAGCGCCATCCACCCACAGAGAAAACAGCCAGCGACAGCAGCAGGCTCGTGTCCTGGAGTTCCCACAACAGTGCCACCTCTGGCAGGAGGCTGAAGTGCATGGACAGACGGTCCATGGTGTCCCACTGGATCGCAGATTGCCGCCAAGCCTGGAGAGAAGCCAGGGTCCGAGCCTGCATGCTTCCTGCCATTGCAGAAATATAGCGCTCCATACGAGGGTCCACTGGGGTCCTGATCCCTCTCCCTAACTCCATCCTCACATCACCTGGGACCATTTCAAACATGAAACCTTTCAGCACTGTCAACCAACATATACAGTGAATGCCAACACATACAGAAAGCATGCATGTGTTTAGGAACACTACATATATAACTTAACAGATATTTTTACTCTGCAAGTGTCATCTACGTCTATGACTTTATAGCTGTATTCACAGATTAGTGCTCTATATTACACACTAAATAGGGCTGACAGCGTCTGTGACACAGACTGCATTGTAGAGATGTATGAATATTTGTCTTTTGTGGCTGAGAACAGCTAAATGTTCTCTTTTAGCTCCAAGTGATAAATCATTGCTGGTTTTCCTGTTTGAGAGCACTTTCCATAGATGTTCAGGAAAGTAGGGCACCTAGACTTGCTATTTTCAGAAAACTGGCCACTACCTGGTATCTTCACATAGCATGTAGATTCAAAACAAACTGTAACCTGGTGACCTAAAATCCTTGACAAAACACAAACTCGTGTTTATTCTCCATGATGTTTTCAATTATCAATGTAAGAGGGAGAGAGAGAAAGAGAAAGAGAAAACCAGGCTGAATCTCAAATGGGCTGTATTTTGCATGCAGATGAAAAACGTGAAGCCAAATCACATGGAACAGCAGAATAACACATTCAAAACAAAATTCAGCAGTATCTCTCTCACTCTCACTCTCACTCAAAAATAGAGGCAATCAAACAAAGCAAAACAAGCGTAATGCAAATGATTTGAGTGTCTGGTGAAGGTCGAGGGGGGAGGTGCCCATGTTTTCTGGTCAACAGAACTAGGGCATGCGTTTAGGGGTGTTACACAATCGCCCCAGACACACACTGCGGGCAGGGCACAACAAAAGGGGCACAATCCCCATTTGGACATTCCTGATTTGGCAGGCATCGCTGTGTCTGCCCTGCGGCTCAGAGGGAGATCAAATGAGCAACAGGTCGTAATCCTGACGCCTCTCTGCACCTGGATCACTTCCGTATGTTTTCACTCACACAAAGGGCCAGATGCTCGAGTGCTAAGCTCAAACCCACGGACTGTTGCCTGTCATTCAAATAAAGTTCTAACGTGGTCTTTTTTTTTTTTCAATTGCGATTTTATGTCTTGTGTGAGCGAAGTTTGATGTGTACATGATTTGAGTGTATGTATACAACATCAGACGGATTATAACAACGACCAGACAGAACCCTACATGTGACACTGTCGTGCTGCATAGTGTTAGTTCTGTGACGTCACCCTTAAATCAGGGGGAAAATTCTGTCCAGGTAGAGAATGCACCCTTATATATAGAGAAGTACTATTATTTGCTGTTTTCTGTTGTAATTTGCTGAGTTGATGCCATTATTGAGGATTTGTATACATTCAAACAAGCTGGGAAGATTTATAAAAATGCAGAATAGACACCTGCCTCAAGTACACAACAACAGTATAGCACAGTTGGGACTTGAACCTGCAATCCTTGGGTTATGAGTTCATTTCCCCAGAGACTATGCCACACTGCTGGACCTGTGTAAGAATGTGGCACAAGAGACTGTCTGTGATAGCAAACGAGGAGAAACAATGAGGAAAGCCACCCACTCAAGCTGGCCATGATCTTCCTCTGACTTGTTCTGTACCTCTGTCCTCTTGTTAGTCAGTAAACACTGTATTTTACATCATGCTTGTGTGACTTCTTCTATCTCTATCAGTTACACTGTTCTGCCTCACCAGGCAACAGGTGGAACCCTGGTTTGAATCTCCATATGCAACCTCAGTGAAGGGGGGTAGCCAAACAAGAACAATGCTAAGCTAAAACTTTCATTTTTTCAAAAGTGTATCAGTCAGCCAAAAGTATTGAGTATCTTTATATTGAATTGACAGTAGCGTATGGTGTCACACTGTATGAGAACTACACTCAATGTCAACCATAGTCGCTAACAAACACGTCACTGACCACTATATCCATCCATTCATATTAACACATCAACTGAATATTATAAACATAAGAAGCAAACCTTTATGTTGTATTGAGACTACTTCACATTCATTTTTGACATTCAACATTCACATTCAATTTTGACAGTAGTTCCGTATTTCACACACAGCTCATATAGCTGTATATAGCTGCAATAGAAAAAAAAAAGAATCGGAACAAAATAAAATAATATGGGTCAGTGATTTAAGCCAATCAGATCTCATGTGATTCCTGCTAACATTGTTGAGCAGCCTTGATTGGGCAAGGCTCACGATCTAAGCAACACAGCATGTTTCTGCTCACATGGCGCCATCTAGTGGTTTTAATTAGGCCATGCAGGTACTTAAGGCAAAGTTGACTCCTCTCTCTAGAGCAAGGATTTCACTTTGCAGAAGCAAGTTCAGTGAGAAAACATAAACAGCCTCTGGCAACAGATTTACTCCATCGTCTGATTTCAGAAGGCAAACAAAGAAATTATGTTAGCCTCCTAAAACATCAGAACTCCTAGCCTATACATGATCAAGTAAGGGCTACAGTATTTGTATCAGATTGTGTGAGTGGGTGACACTTAATTTGAAATGGCACTTCAAAGAACAGCCTTAATGACCTGACTCTAATCAACCACAATGAGAGCTAGAGGGTCACCACAGGGCATGCTTAGCATCAGCACTAGCTCTCCACTGAAGTCTCAACAGGTCATTCTGTCAATTTTCCCAGAATTCACAGCAGGAAGGATGTGTAGCACACAGGGACTGAAAGATTCCAGATTTTTATTTCCGACTGTAAGTGGGGAGATTAAAAATACATAAGTGTGAAGAAGGGAAAACAGGACGACCCCTTTACGAACATGAGCCTGCTTCATACAGTAGATAACCAAGGAAACGGCTAAGAGGAAATGCGGTCATCATTAGGTCACTGCACAGTTAACAGCTGCCTTAGTATTTTTATTTATAAACATATTTTATATAACACTCATTTAAAATGCTGTGCAGGTGTTTTGCTGGTTTTCCATAAATGGTAAACAAGTCTGTCCAGTGCATTATATAGGGAAACATACCTGCGTGTGTGTTCATGTGTGTAAATGTATATACTCAGCTAAAATATCACTATTAGCAATAGCAAAGAGAGGTTATGAGCTCTCAAGGAAGATGTGGAGCTCTACCACACAGCTGTATCACATTACAAATCGGTTATTGCTAGGGTAGCTCTAAGTTACTAGGGTACCCCATGGTCTGCAACGGCACAATGGTACTGTGCCCCATTTTCCATGGACATAATCGATTATAAAAGGCAGTACATGGAGCGCACGACTGATCCGATTGGCCCACTTCTGAGCACACTGTGCCCACCTTGGAGCAGGTTCAGGGGTTCCATCAGCTTGGCCGTTCTTAAATTCAGCCATGTAAAGGGCGTCAGTTAAAGGAGAAGACAGTGGTCAACTGGACAACAGCACAAGCAAGAGGGTTCAGATACAGCTCAGTGCAAAAGCATTAACTGCCCTCTTCTCTCCTTCTCTTTTTTTTTTTTTTTTTAAAGTACTTGAAAAGTGTGTGGATAGTTGCAGTTACCAACCACATACCCTGATGATTCAATATAATACCATTTTTACCAAAAAGATATTTGTTTTGAGTATGAAACAGATACAGTTGGAGCAAAGAGAGTTACTTCTGGGTGCTTGCCACAACACACACAGTAACAACACAATTCATTTTAAAGAAAGGAAACAGGATACAACTTTTATTCACACTTTACAAAAAAAGCTATTCTTTCCCATTGTACTACAATACTATAAGCAATTCAACATAATAACCCAGACTTTTACTTTGTTCCAAAGGAAAAAAGGAGGAGTAAAGTAAAGGACAGCAAAGAACAGGTCCTGGACAAGGAGGACAGATCTACTGTTTTCCCATTTTCCTTTTTTTGTAAAAAAAAAAAAAAAGATTAAAATTCACTTTTGCATACCAGCAAAAGCACTTTAAAAAGGTCATAAGATTCAGTTTTCAGAGGGTAGCTGCACTAGTGATCTACTTTAAGTGCTTGTCAAATTGATTTCATTTAAAAAAAAAACATGAAAATTGAGCAAAGAACAACGTCAATGCAGCATTGTTACCACACCGTGAATAATTTACACATTTCATGTTGGTATTGGAGAGGTTAATAAAATGACAAGCTAGACCACGCTACGTTTCTGTCCCATGGGACAGAGGAGTTAGAACAAACCCATTAAAGGAGTTGAGGTTGGAGGGGATGGCCCATTTTTCTTAAAAACATCTCAGAACACAGTTACAGCAAGAGATGGACTTGGTTCTTTACAGTTGGCTTCATGAAATTAGGCAGGGGGATGGCACTATGCACAGAGGGGGGACTACAGGCATGGTCTAGCTGTAGAAAAGCACAGGTCTAAATAAACACGACTGAAAAGAAATTGCCTGAGTAAAAAAGGGGGGGGGGGGACTGGAGTGGCCCCTTTGCTGATTATCAATTCGAAACAAGACCACGGCGGGGAGGCGGGGCTTCTAAAGGATAGCGGAGCATGAGACGGAAAATTACGGATGAAAGCAAGAAAACGACAGAGAAACAGCACTGCAGTAACGGGAGAGTCTCAACAGCTAAGCTGCAGCTAAAATAACCACAGAAAAAGAAAAGCTCTTTACCTGATTGCGCTAGAATTCAACGCCTCCCAACAAAAAAGGACACAGTAATATTCAATCCCACCACTGATACAAAAAAACAAAAAAACGACCTCTTAAAATATCCACAAATGTTTTAACAGTATCTAAAAAAAACAAGAAACAGAAAGTAAACTGAAAGAGGTTGTTCGGGTGTTCTCTGACTGCACAGGCAGCGTTGGTCTGAGATTTGAGCTGGCGGGGCACAAAGCTTCTGCCCCTATGCGCCATCTCTGAGGGTGAACACAGAGCACTGTGCCTCTCCCCGCCACCACCAGGGGGTGATAGAGGAACCCGGATGCAGGTAAAAGCCAACAGTGGCAGCCTGGGGAAGGGGGGGGCTCTGATTCCTGGCAAAATTAAATTTTCACCTGCTTGTGTGACCAGACGCAGCGGTGGTGTCTGTTAACCCACCGACAGATTTGTTTTATAATCAAGCAGATTCTGACAAAAATTATTTAGTCTGAATGACAACTTGGAGTGCAAAGTTTTCCAAAAGGGAAAAAAGCAGTGCATCTAGAACATGTCACTGAAGAGAGTGCAAAGGAGGAGCACCTGGAACAACCTCTTTAGTCCTTTGTACAAGCTGGTCTTTTTCATTTAACATCTTAAAACGGATACAAATGTAGCCTTGGTTTACAATACAATCATTGTGTTTTTTTTCCTCGAAATCTGATCATAATTCATAGTACAAAAATGCCACATTAGATCAGGTCTTTTGTGGTTCATATACAATCATGTAAAGGTTGAGTCCAAATTTCTACATTATACAAACATTTGTATGAAAACCGCTGGAGTGGAGGGTAGAGTTATGGCCAGGGAAAGATACTACTGGCCTCTTTGACAGTGCTACAAATCTGTCAGTGTGTATGTGTGTGTGTGTGTGTATATGGGTGCATGTGTATGTGTGTGTGCGCGCACGTGTGTGTGTGTGTGCGCGCACGTGTGTGTGTGTGTGTGTGTGTGTGTGTGTGTGTGTGTGTGTGTGTGTGCTGGTGCCCATGAGAGAGCCCACAAACCCCCCTTGCCCCCAAATCCCCCCCAGTTAAAAAGGTGGAGATGACAGCTGGTCACCTTGGAGTGTCAGTCACCACTGCATGAGTGTGAGCACTGCTGGAGTGTTAGCGACGTGGTGTATGACCATAAGCATTCTCACTGTTAGAAGTGCTAGTGGCACGGTGTTAAACTGTTAGCGTGCTCATGGTTGGAGCGCTAGCGGCATGGGGTTAAACCATTAGCATACCCGCTGTTGAAGGGCTAGCGGAATGGCGTTCGACTGTAAGCGTCCTCACTATTAGGAGTGCTAGTGGCATGGTGTTTGACTATTAGCATGCTCACATTTGGAGCACTAGTGGTACGGTGTTAAACCGTTAGCACGCTCACTGTTG
This sequence comes from Megalops cyprinoides, assembly GCF_013368585.1. Classification (NCBI taxonomy): domain Eukaryota; kingdom Metazoa; phylum Chordata; class Actinopteri; order Elopiformes; family Megalopidae; genus Megalops; species Megalops cyprinoides. The sequence continues at coordinate 40,067,893 of NC_050585.1, read as the reverse complement.
GAGGGCTAGCGGTATTGAGTAAGGCCACAGAGTTAGCACGGTTTAGCTGTTCCCTTAAATCAAATCAAGCCATCTTGCTCCATTTTCCCCACGCACTTTTTTACCTGAATATGCAGTACAGCGTGCTAGCGCTACGCAGAGTGACCAACTTCATCTCCACCTTGAGGGGACACCAAAAAGCAATGGAAAACAAAACAAGAAACACACAGAAGATGACCACAGAGATGGCTGTATGACCTCAACGCATGAACCAATTTTACATTTTTGCCTAAACATTCAATTTAATTTGACTGCCTCTTGCGGCAGAGGGGATCAAATTGAATTATGTTCTAACATTCAGCTGGGTGAGGGACTTAAGAGGCTTAGTATTCCCCAAAATCCTGAGTGCCCCTTTGTGGTAAGTGACACCACTCTTTATTCACCTTACAGACGGCCTAAAATCGTAAAAAAAAAAAAAGCTAGCAGTGCTTCCACTGCTGACTCGTTCGGAGAAAACTCGACGCGACTGCACCACTTGGTAGAAAAGCAAAGCTATAGGACAGGGCTGGTAGCACCAGGAGAGCTGGTTTTAACACCAGCGAGTGTTAAAAGTGAGAGGTTGGCCTGCTGCCTCCTACCCTACCAAGTCTGTTCCACTTCAGCAGAACCCTGTCACATGGAAGGTGCTCAAAGATGGAGGCTATGCCACAATGTGGGAGGAAGGCCAAAGGACCCATGGTTAAAGCTGTTAAATCTGTAAAAATAATAATAATAAAAATGGTTTTCTGGGCACACAGTATGTTTGGCCTCTGGATGGTTAAGACACACATAATTCCCTGTAGACTCCGTATGGTCCAACACGCTTCCTGTGTGACTCTGGATTCTTCCTCCATGTTGCGTGCAAAGCCCGTATGTACCTCAGCCTTCTGAAACTAGCTGTGGACTTTTGGTGCAACAATGATGGGAAATATCAGGATAACAACAGGAGTGGATGGGGCAACAGACAGGAACCAGGAAAAGGAAACCAACCATCACTGTGGTCTGTTACAGTATAACAAAAAAGAATCAAAGAAGCGAATGGGACATTACCATTGTGTCTGGAAAGATAGCAGACATCGTTACAAAGATTGACTTTAGCATTTGATTAAATAAAAAAAAAATCCATGAAAACATTTAGAAACAGAAAAAAATCCCTGTTGGCCATATCTCACTCCTCTCATGTATTACTCAGATTTATACAGATTTTGAGTTTCTTCTGGAGTTTACAGAACAGAGCTTGAGGGGGAAGCAATTGCTCCCTCTAGTGGCTCGGAGGACTACCTGCGGCCTGGAAGGTGGATTCCATTGACCGGTGGCAGGTAGGGCAGGACGAGCTCCAGTTGTGCAAACAGGGAGAAGTGATCAGAGGGGATGTGGGGGTGTGGGCAGCCGGTCACATTGTTCTCAAGAAGCCACTGTGGGTCCAGGGGCCCTAATACCCCCAAAACATTGAGCAGAGGCTGAGAGTAGAAAATGTAGTCAATGACACCCTGCAAAGAGATGAAAAGGAAAAAAAAAAGGTTAAAAGGGGCATTTTTGTAAATGCACCTAGCGTACATCAGCAAGAACACTAACTAACAGAGCTTGGACGCCAAGTACTTACCTATTAATCTGGGGCTGACATTTTTCAGGAGCATGATCACATGTGCAGACATATGTTTATTTATGTAGCACAGTGGTTAAGGAGCAGGACTCGTAACCGAAAGGTTGCCGGTTTGATCCCCGCTGGGACACTGCTGCTGTACCCTTGGGCAAGGTACTTAACCCACAGTTGCCTCAGTAAATATCCAGCTGTATAAATGGATAACATTGTAAAGAACTGTAACCTATGTAAGTCGCTTTGGATAAAAGCGTCTGATAAATGAATAAATGCTAATTTATTGGGAATCTAACCAGCAACCTTCTGATTACGAGCCCTGCTCCTTACCACTGTGCTACACTGCCGCCCCCTGTACAGCTGTGCCAGTGTTGACAGCTGGATATGACAACTGTGGTAACTTGTGAAACAAATTTCACAAAATATTACAATTTTTCTCATCCTTTTTTCTCAATAAAAAAATTCTCATCCTCACACATTGCCACAAGTTTAGTGGTTAGTGAAATGAATGGAGAAAAAATAAACTTGCTCCCTGAAGTTAGGGAGGGCCATGGTGCTTTGAATGTACAGCCTGCTCCTGTCAGTCCTGTGTCATGCTCTGAGGCATGTACGAAGGGCTCGGCGGTGACTGGCATGCCCGCGTGGGTGGGGTCCTCACCTTGAAGTCGAAGGTGTAGTTGGTGTAGGGCATCAGGCCGTTCTCATAGGCACTCTTCAGCTTGAAGCCATGCGTGATCCTGCCGTTGGACGTGCCGTTCTTGCCGTTGCAGTTGAAGTTGGTCAGGCTGTCGATGTAGCGCAGCTCCTTGAAGTCCTTGTGTGTGCAGTCCACCCCACCTGTGCTCAGGTACTCCACCACACCTGCGCACACAAACACACACACAGACATAGACACACACATATTAATCAACTACCCACACAAATTCCAACAAGCATGTATGGATGTTATTTTCCATTGTGTATTTAAATTATTCCCATCATTACTGTTGTAGTTCCTGTAATGGTAGCACTGATGGTAGCAGCACAATTGGCAGCAGCAGCATTGATTTGGTTGAAAGATGCCCTTCTGTGGGTAACTTATCCATGGATCCATCACATGGGAAATAAACCTGCAACCTTCCGGTTCCTCAACCCCAGCACAGCCACGGGGTGCCTGCACTCACCTGAGTCAGGAAGCGAGTTGAGATCGGCGCACAGGACCAGCGGGATGGCGTTGGTCTCCCCAGAGATGGAGGACAGCTTGAGGCTGCGGGTGGCCTTGTCCACGATATTCTTCACCTCCGATAGGAACATCATCGTCTGGACCAACTTGACGTCCGAGTACTCCGGGTCCCAGTGCATGTGAGCGTTGGCCACTAGGAGGAGCTGTTTCTCCATGCCGTGTAGAGGCTTGCCGGCTGGAGGGAGGAGGAGGTTGTGTCTCTCTGAACTCTCTCTCACACCGGGCATATGGCTGTTCAGCATTCTGCATGCCCTACGGTACTGTGTGTGCAGCCACGCATCTGTGCGCCTCAGTGTCTGTGCGCATTGAGATGACTTTTACAGCTCTAAATTACATTGCTCACTTGTTTGGAGCACGCTCTTACTCAGAGCAGTAAGTTGCTAAGCGCATGTGCTAAACAAGTAAGCAATGGATTCAATGTATTAATGTATTAGTGCCGGTTTCATTTTTCCTCAGACCCACCTGACTGCTCCATCATCTCCTTGCGCAGTTCCAGCAGCACGGCCACGCCGATGTTGTCCTTGGTCATGACCCGGTTGAGCATGGCCTCGGAGCCCTCTGAGTTTGCCATGGCCAGCTGGTTAAACTCCACCGTGTGCTTCTGCACCAGGCTGAACCTGCGGGGGGAGCGAGAGCCGGGGGTTAGCGGAGCTAAATGAGACTGTGTAGCTGTGTAAGGAAGTGCAACCGTAACCAGAGGGCTGCAGGTTCAAATCCCAGGCAAGACACCGCCTGCTCTCATAAAGAAGGCACTAACTAACCAGAGCTGCTTTAATGATGAGTATCTGAATATAAATACTGGAACATAACTTGTATATAAACATGAAAAATGTCATCTATGTGAGTCATGCCTGGAAAGGACACATAAGTGAATAATCCCTCTGACACATGCATTTCATTGGGAAGGCCTGTGCATAATGCTAGCAGTCTAACTGCAGCCATCATCTTTAATGTGCCGGTAAAACTGGTAAAACCCAGCAAACAAGCCGGCGAAGGTGGCCACTCACTTCTCTGTCTTGTAGAATATCGCACAGCCGTCCACGTGCTTGCGGTCCGACTCCGACATGGTTCTGGCTCGGGACTTGGGGCTGAAGAAGCCTTCGTATCCCTGTTCCTTCAGCTCCACCAGGAAGTAGTTATAGTACTGCTCCGTCTCCACTTCCTGTCAGAACAAAGCCAAAAATGGTTCTCATCCAAATCTAGTGAGTCCTGCAGTTTTCCAAAAGGGTAAAGACACCACTGATAGGGAACAACACAAAGACCTTCCACCAAAAGCTACTCCAGAGAACACACCTCCAATCAAACCTGTCAAAAATGCGCTCACTCCCACGTGGCCTTCAAACCCAGAGCCACGCCCTCGCACACCTCACCTGCAGGCTGATGATGTCTGCGTTGCAGCTGAGGATCTCTTGCATGATGGACTTCTTCCTGTACTCCCAGTTGAGGGCCCAGGAGGGGCAGTAGCCGTAGAGCTGGCGGGTGGCGTACTTGTCACAGAGCACGTTGTAGCACATGACAGAGAAAAGAGCTGCCAGCCAAGGAGAAGAGGGGACAGGGGGTCAGAAAACAGAATTGGGATGTGAAACAGGCCCTCCTAACAATGACAATGAATAACTATTGTTATTTTATGGTTTGATCTTCAGGGGCTCTCACTGTTACTTTATCAGCCATCTGCAGGTATCCGAGTACCATCTGAGTGCATCGCATGAGGGCACCGTGTTACTGCACTGTTAGTTAACCCCTGCCACCCTTCATGAATAAGTAGTGAGCTCCTGAACTAAGCACACTGACAGGGTTATGGCGGTAGAAAGAGGACCGCTCACCTGCCGGTCGCGTACGGTCAGCCTCCTGCAATACCACCCAGGACCGGGGAGGGGGTTGCTCTGTGGTGACTGCGGGAGGGAGCAGACACATACCAGTTACGGATTTTATGAATCCACACCAAAAGCATATTTTAAAAACATAGTGTAATTGAGGTCACTGCTCAGGCATGCTGTTTGTACTGGAATGTTTTAGGGAGGAGGACTAGAGGCTTAGAGAGGAAATGGTTTAGGGAGAGATGCCTGTGAGGGCTAAGTAAAGTAGCAGAGGGGGGAAGTGCCTGTGAGTGCTAAGTGAAGGACTGGAGAGGGAGGCTTCCTTTAAATGAAGAGGAGAGGGAGGGTGTAGGCCTGAGGCAGAGGGAGGGTGTGTGGACACTCTGAGCCTGAGAAGGCTGAACTCACTGCGTTTGCTGGTGCCTGCCAGGTTGTCCAGCAGGTAGTTTAGCAGTCGGCGGGTGCCATCGGGTTCCTGGTAGAGGTTCAAGATTTCTTGTGCAAGTGGGTTTCCTGCGCAGCGTCAGAGAGAGGACAGGGGAGTGAAATGTACAGTGACCTGCACCGAAACACATCCTCTGCTTCTGCATCCAGCGCCTTACGCTTCTCAAGCACTGCAGAGGCTTGCAAATCGGGACGGATAAGGGCATTCGCTCAACAACGCAAAAACCACAAAGACCAAAGAAATGTACATGCACGCCGAGTCCATCTGCAAGCAGACTGAAGCAATGATCTAAAACAAACAATCATAAATATAAAGGCCAAACAATGAGCTTAATGACTATGGCTAAATCACAAGTCAGTTTCAGTGATTACTAATCTTTAAGAGGGACGAACAGCTCCCCTCCTAAGACTCACCTTTCAACCCCAGTGTCTGTAACTGAAAGAGCTTTCCCAGCTCAAAAGGCAGAACCCGCAACTGGTTGTTATTTAACAGCAGTTCCCTGAGGACAGATACAGAGGTGGGTGTTTCAGATTACATTTTCTCACAATATCCATTTATACAGCTGGACCTTTTACTGAAAGCAAATCAAGTTATTTTTTATTGATTTACCTTACATTGTAACATTTATATCCAGGCCCTTTCATAAAACAAAATGTACAAAATAGACCTTTTGTGTATTTCTTCTAGTTTTGCAGATAGTCACCTTATATAAGCAAAAAAAAAAGGAATTCTGAAGTCACCTAAATCATTTAACCAGGTGTTCTAACAGTCAATACACAAACATTCTTTTTACTGTTAATCCCTCTGGGGCTTCGCAGCACAAGGCTCAATGCAAGGCAAAGGGGAATATACTGATGACACAGGGAAAGACACGCACAGCCATACCATATGGAAAACTTTTCCTTTGTGTCCCTGTGAAGGGTTATACCAACAGCTCGCTGGCAATTGACACAAAGCACGCACAAGAGTGGCAGATCCTTTTATTACAAGTCTCCTAGCAACATTGTGTAGGGTCACTTCGGGTAATTATGGAGAATTGACATGAACACACATCACCCTTGCTCTGTGCATCGGCTCCTGCGGGATGGATCTCACAGGGGCAGCCAAACAATGTTTCTGTCATTTGTTTGTTACTTCAGTAAGTTATAACTCATAACTGGGACAGTGTACGATATTATGGAGCTAATCTTGCGGCCGTAAAAATGAAATATCATATTTTTAAATGTTCTGCTCAAGTGCACAATGGGAGCAATAAAGATTCAAGCCTCCGAGCGTCCAGCACCCGATACGACTATAGCCGCGCTGAAATCAAACAGCTGCTGTCCTGAAAATAAGCCGTGACCCCTGAGAAACAATGAAAACCCGGCTATAGGAAAGAAATGCAGCAAACATCGTCGCCAGCCTGGAAGGGATGATACTACATGATTTATTGGCTTAACAGATGGCATTATCCAGGTCAACCTCCATCACAACAACACAATATCAACCCCCAATAGCATGCTCAGGAGTGACAGACAGACCCCGCCCCCGTTGAGGGTGTGAAACACCAGCCTGCAGTGGGTTGGAACAGGCCAGGCTGTCCTGTGGTCTGACCCCTTCACCGCCATTAGCAGTGTTTGCATCTCACCTCCACTCTGGTCGGCCCTGAGCACGAAACACTTACTGAGAGGCATGCTGTGTTAACAGCAACCCACCATCACAGAATCACACCTCACCCACTTTAACACACTGCAATTTACCGTAACCCCTTCCTCTCTGACACTCTCAAGTGCAGGGCTGGTCTTCAGAGGAACATAAGCGCGCTGCTGACGCCTCTCAGCCTCGTTTCCTGGGTGGCTAGTGATCACAGCGGCAGCAGTGTTCATTGTGGTGGGGGGAGCTGTTAGCACAGGGGGAAGCTGCTCTATGAACCACACTATGAGTGTGCTCTGTAAGACTGCAGGAGTCATATCGAGGGACTGCAGGTGATTCAGACTGTCACCAGGGAAAGTATGTACAAATGGCAATCTCACAAACGAATGGAAATGAAAAAACGTCATCACCCGTCTCCATAACACCGTGGAGAGCTCAGCTCGCTGTTATGTAAGACAGGCAGGGTGTATTTTTAAGGGGTTCTCACAAGGAATGGGCAAGTCCTGTCCACAGCAGGGTCCTCAGAGAAATCCAGAGCTCCTCAAGTCCTCTTTTAGACAGAATGCAATTAACCTTTTTACTCCTGTCCTGTAACATCATTTGGAGAGTCAGAATCTGCGAGTGCTGCAAAGAATCATGGAAGGCGTAGTTCTCACCTGAGAGACACCATGTTGCCCAGCTCGGCTGGCAGGCTCCTGATCTTATTGGACGAGAGGTCCAGGTACACCAGGTTGTGTAGTTTGGCGATGTCGGGCGGGATGCGCGACAGGGAGTTGTCGCTGATGTGCAGAGCCGTCAGGTGAGTGAGGGACCACAGCGCCGTGCTGAGACTCCGCACTTTACCTGAGGGGACAGAAAGGCAACAAGTCACACACATGGACGCACAGGGGAAATGTGGCATTCAGACTGACAAACATCTTACAATAACAAGATCCTCCAGACACGCAATGATCAGAACAAGGATAACACCGTGCACTCTGCGCTTTGCTCACAGGTGGAGGAGGCCAGGGAGACAGGCTGTGTACAAACAACATTACAAACCTGTTTTGATGATTTCCCTCTTTAAGGAAAACAGAGCTAATCTCTTTAACACCGTGGATGAGATTTCACTACATGTTGTAAGTGCTTAGAGGTTTTTGGCCCAGACCAGAAACACAAAGTTATACAATCTGTTCAGTTGTATAACTGTAATTCCTCAGATTACTATAACGCTCTTTAAAAAAATCTGCGAAATCAGTGTTCACCTTAGTCCAGCTGGCAGGATGAAAGCCAGGCACTCTACAGCGTCAATGCGTAAGACTCTCAAATCTCTGAGCTATGGCAGCAAAGTGAATTACCGTAACAGCTCATAATGCATCACTCTCTGACACTTATAACAGGCAGAGGGCAACCTGACAGTCTCTCAGCGGCCCTGATCATAACGCAGAACAGCACCCTCTGCTGGATGCTTTAAAGCAGGCCTCCCTCCCAACCCCCACTTCCTTACCACTGATCTCAAGCTCTGCCCAGTATGACTTCTTCCCATTGGCCGCCTCCTCGCTCGACATTATTGTGTACATCCGCCGGGGGTCTGGCGGGTCATATTTTTCCTTGGGCATCCCTGTGATACTGCAGAGAAGACAAAACAACACAGCTGTTAACAGTGGACAGCCAGCATCTTCCTCGCTAACAGTGCATAACCAGCTGCCTCAGAGAAGGTCCTCTGCTTTTTAATTAACTCAGAAGTCACAGCTACAACCCTGGAAAGCACCTGGACTTTGGCTTCACGTCACATGTTTGCTAATCGCTTTCACTTTTTAATGTCCCACCCACAAAACACACCGTGTGCATGTGCATTCACATACACACACCCCCACACACCAAAGTGGTGCAGAAAGAGAGGGAATGAGGAGTATCTCGTTCCTGCAAAACAGCCCTGTGTAACCGACCAAATGATGACCCATACATACAATGACCACTAACTCTACACACTCTTACAGCTTCCACCACAGAGTTCAGCAGCACCAACGACTCTTTATAAACAAACAAACCAGACAAAAACAATGCAGTCAAGTATTTTCCAAACCAAGCATAAATGAAAGCAAATGTATGCAGTCAAAACAGTTCTGAGTGTAAAACCACAGTGCTGCTCATTTTCACAAGTCCTGCTCACCAGGGTGATAACATCATGGATACAATGAAAGCAAAAGAATATTTTGATTTCCATTCAGAAATACATATGCACAAACACCAGCATTTACAACAGAAGTATACAGCACACACACACACGCGCGCACACACACGCGCGCGCGCACACACGCGCGCGCGCGCACACACGCGCGCGCGCGCACACACGCACACATTGTAAAGCTTAGGCCAAAATGGCAGACAGACAGTGAGAGACAACAATAACAAGCTTACAAAATAAGATGCGAAAATGTATAGGATTAACATATTCAGTTCCCTAAAGGAGATACAGTTACACTGAAGGACACAACACAGTCTGCTATATGTAAGGGCATTAAGCAGCACCAACATTACATAATTACACACTTAAATTATTATTCATGAATTTCTCCATCACTCCTCCCCCGAGTCACCCGGTTTAATTACCCCACCTCCTCACCCCAGATCTTTACGCAGGTAAGTGAACACCGAGTTCCTCCACAGATACTCCATTTACTACAGAGATAGTCAACTCAGTTTAACAATGGCAATTCTGTCTCCGCCACCATGGGAAGCTCAAGTGTTCTGATTTGTTATCTAATGATGAATATTCAAGAAGGGATGTGGCCAAAGACAGACCATACAGAGCATGTGCTTCAGTACCAGAGTCTCCCATTACCATCCAAAACTAAGACACAGAACTAGAGAGGCCAGAAAGAACACAGACCCAGCACTCTTCTTCAAAACCAGTCAGGTCTGGCAAGAAATGACTGATGAGCCAATGATACAGATTAAATATTCTAAAAGCAGGCTGGTTCTTGAGTTTTCAACCAACCACTTAAAATACCTCACTGCACAAAACTAACCATACTGTGTGGATCTTCAGATTCGGAGTCCAGGTCCAAGGCAGGTGGCCAACATATGCATCAAAAACCTCAACAAAGCATTATTCCTTTAATGTGGGAAGCTGACGTTTTAACAGTTTGCTGCTGAAGCCTAGAGAGACACTGCCATTGCTTGGGATCAGTTTATTGCTGTGATGAATCTAGATTGTGCCCATAACCCAGGATGGCAGATATGATGAATACTTCCTCATAAATGATTACAAGTAACATACCAACCACTCTGAAAATACAAAACACAAAATACATCTTTCTGTGGAAAATCCCTTTAGAGAGATTGTTCTATGGCAGGTCCACGCCCACGGAGCTCAGAGCAGCACCTCTCATAGGACTCTCTCCCCGGGGCATATGCCCCCACACCCACGGTGCAACGCCAGCAGCAGCTGAGGGCCATGCCCGCAGCCTCACACACTCACACTTGCAGGGAGGCGCCAGGGTCCTGGGCGCCGACTTTGGCAGAGGGGGCGTGATGAACAGCTGAGGGCAAGCCACGACACATGCCAGGCATTCATATGGGGCAGACCGCAAATTTCAGACCCCTTCCTCACACTGGTGACTGGTCAGGGAGCACAGCCCGTTCCAGTACACCAGGGGACCATGCGCTGCAATACAGGCTGACACGTATTCCAGGACACTGGGGTGACATGGATCCCAGAACACTGGGGAACCATGTATTCCAGAACATTGGGACGACACCTTTCAGAACACTGAGGGACTGCGTATCCCAGAAGGCAGGAGGGGAAAAAATGGTGTCCGCAGGTAAAGAAAGAGGCGATGCCTCACAAATGATCATGGGAATCCTCTAATTTCATATGTGTGGCTCTTATTCCAAAGACACCACTGTTCTCAGTGACTGCTAAGGGCCAACCCAAACTGATAATTAACAACTAAGCCCACTTAAGCATGGCGCTCACAGCCCGGATTAATACTTGTATGCTGCATACACAAGGGAAAAAGGCTAAAAATAAACACAGCCTTTTCTGATCAATGTGCTCAGTGGGGTTCAAAACAACCAAACAACCTGTTAAGGCACAATGCAGCAGCCTACTGCACATGTGTATTATGTTAAGTGCTATGAGGTCCTTTTAATGAGGATGCTGCAAGTGCAGAATTGAAATGGCACTACAGAAGACATCTGCTCAGAGAAGCAGTCCCCACAATCAAACAACCACTCAGCAGTTTCATGCTCTGGAGGAGTTAAAGATACAGTGTTTACCTGTCAGAAATCTAGCAGCTTCTGCTTTCCTACAGCACGTGACTAAATCACAATGCGAGTTTCACATCCTGTAGAGTTTGCAGTTGAACGCGCTTCATGTCTGATTGTGACCCCACCCTGACAGAAAGCACAGAAAAGCACAGGGTTTCCAGGGCAACACGTCTATTTTTTTTTTCCACAGAACTTGCCCAACAAAACAAACCGTGCAGAGCAGACCATGTCACACAAAGAGATGCCACTTTGGTGCCCAGCCATATGCAGGCACATGCTGCATTACTGTCAATAAGAGAACAGATTTAAACTACCCCAGTTAAACAATGCTGAAGGTAAGCGTCAGGTGTTTCTCTGCTCCGGCAGATGTAGGAGAAATGAGAACCACTGTGAAAACACAGGCTTAGAACAGAACATGTCTGGTCTTCACACGTGATTCCACATTCATTAGTACAACATTATGTATGACATGCATACATAATCCTGTACTCTGAGACAGTTGTCTCCGTTTATGTATTAAGACCTGCTGAGACATGGAGCTCCACAGATCTAATGCCAAGGTCCCCCTTCTTCACACGTATCACACTTCCGTTTGCCAGTTAGCTGTGTCTCTGTGGATGGACTGAATGTTACCCCACAGTGCAATAAGCTCCTTATGTGCTTCTGTCTAACGTGTGTGTCGTTTCCCCCTCCTCTGTGTTTGCATCTTGCCGCCATTCTGCCTTTCTCCTTCTCACTGCTAACTGAAGGAAACAGCTGCTGGAACACTACATTGTTGAATGGTTGCTGAATCGTTGTTGGCAGTCCTTCACTTCAGACCAGCTTGTGAAACCTGACACTGAACAGGATTCTGGTAAAACATTTTCAGATATGCCAGAAATTGCAGCTTTTTGGTACGTACATGGACAGTTCAGAACAAACCAATGTACAATTTCTGCATGCACTCACCTAACTGTAAAAATAATCACAGTAACACTGCCAAAAAAGAACTCACTCCAGACCTGAAAAACACTTGTTTAATTAATACTATAGACCCACTCTTTCATCCATCTCTATACCAACAGACTGCAACACTTAAATATCTTCCACTTGGAGTGTCCCCCTCTTTGTTGAAATCATTTTGTTCCTTTTAACGAGGACCTGCAACTGTCACTTAAAACCTTTGAAAACTTTCGGCAGCTGAGAGGTTAGCAGTGAGGAACTCAAAAACAATCATTGCTAAACTCATACTACAGAAGCTGTTCTGTGTGTTTTACCTCTTTATCCAACAGGCCAACCACTGGCAAGCCCTGCTGTCCACAAATAACCCTCAAACTCCCCTGTGCATGGACTGTAACTGCCTATACGGAAAAGTGAGCAGGATCAACAATAGCAAAATTAAACCCAAAACAGAATCAAGAACAGAAGCAGCAACAAATGATGTGTACAAGTGATAGGGCATTTCAAAACCATCTTCATAACATTTTAGCTAGCTAGCTATGTCGGCCAACCTGAAAACCCCACTGAGTTGGTCTTAATTCGCATTAATGTTTTTGTAAACATTTGCACGGACACCGACAAGCCTGGTCGGGGAGGCCAGGGAGTAGTGTGTGCATATTAACTCCCTATTTGGTATGCTTTTCTCTCTGTTAGACACAACAGAAGCGCCAGACACAATGTCACGTTTCATTTCAAAGGTGAAAAATGCTAAGTGGCTACATCAGGGATCCTGTTTAACTACTTCTGCTGAGTAGCTGAAAAGCAGAAAGGTTTTGTGACGTAATTGTACATATGTACATACATCTCCCCCGGTGCTAGTCTTCCTTACAGACCTTTGTTTTGATCAGCTCAAGACAAGCTTAGGAAAAAATGTAAAATACTTAACGCTTTCATTTGCATGTGGAGCTTTTCGGTCCTTGCAACGGTGGACTATCTTGAATTTTGAGGGATTTGGAAGTAAAATCTAGCTCACTGCCTTCCTTTATAAAAGATGGGAAAACGCACATCCCGCCACAAAGACAACAGGGCTTGAAACAGATATAGAGCAAACACTTTATCGGTGCACTGGAAGCCATAACGCACGACAATCTCTCAATTTTCACAACTTAAAATTTTACACAGATGTAAAGCACCGCTCTGACAACATCTTAAACGGCAACTTGTACTTCAAATCCGTCCATATCCCACTATTTGCCCTGTTTCTAACGCCTGGCAAAAAAAAAAAAAACATGCTGAACACGATAGCGACAAATTGCCCTATTCATTTTAAACATACACACACCATGCATTACCTTACAAACTAGACAGCTGTTTAAACTTCTAGTGTTTCACATCCAAATCTGTACCAGATTACCAAACACCCTGACAATGATTGAAAAAGGATGTCTTGCAAAGGACTCCAAAAAGTAACAACTGAAACCTCGCGTGCTTCTGTTCAGTCGCGCAAATACATTTAGTTTTATAAGACACAACGAACATAGTGTGAAGCAGATGTAAACTCATCAAGTTTATGATTTCAATCCTGATCCATCTCACTCCCAAACTTTCTCCTGACAAACCGGACACGACATCGTCGCAGTAACTTGTTTTGTGATACAGCATCATGCTCCACACTCCGAAACCACATCAAGCGTAGACACAAGAGTTAACGAGGTCAATTTTAACATTGTATAAATACTTGGCCAGCTAACTCCCTGTGTCTGCCAAATATGTGCATTGGTTGTTTAGCTGATAGCTTGAAGCTGTCGCCATGCACCCCCTCTCGCAGATTAAGTCAGACACAAATACAACTCAGGAGTTCCCGCACAGTGTAAGGGTTCAACACCTAGCTAACACGCAAAAAGCGAACAAGCACCACATTTAAGGCGGACGACATGTTTGCAATTATTGGACCAATCACCTGTCAATCAACCGTGAATCTCGTTTCCTCCGCTGATCTAGCTAACTGGCGAGCTAACCATGATGTTCATCATAGCTACGAGTTAAAATGGCTCTAATTTAGGTTAGATGGCTAGGAAGGCCCCAACACGGAAACCCTACAATCATACAGACGCTACAGTTGTATAACCATTGAATCGTTACAAATAGTTCAGTCAACAACTGGCTAACTAAATAGCCTACTTATTGCAAACAAACAGAATCCGTGTAGCTATCGCACAAGTGAGCAACGATACGACCAGTTTAACTTAACTAATTAACAATGAACACTAAACGTACGCAAACGTGTGTGCACAAAGCATACGCACAATTCAGCTGGCACCTAGCGTTAGCGAGCTAGTCCTCTGGCTAATAAACTTTGAAACTACTCGCATCCTTATGTGGACCGAAAACACGACTAACAAACTAAAGAACTAATCGCAAATCGAGCCAACTGATGCAACAATAAAGTTACCTTACCTATTACTTTATAGCGAGCTGCTCTGACACACTAAGTAGTGGCTATAATCTAACTAGCTACAAAGATAGCTAGCTTGCTAGCTGCGCTAAGTGGGTTAGCTAACTACCCTCGACTAACAGCTGGCGACTCGTTAAAACGGCTGCTTAAATGTTACCGATGTCCGCTGAGCTTGCCTGATACAATTAATAAACAGCTAACAGGGAAGATATTGTCGTCCACTACCGGACAGCCAACTTTGTGAGAAACATTTAGCGCCTGAAATGTTTAGCTATGTTAGCCCAGTTAGACACATCCTGAAACCCAGCTAGCTGGCTATCTACCCACAAACGACCGAACAATAACGTTAGGCTTAGTCACATCTATTTTTCGTATAAATAGTTCGGTAGCGCTAACGTCCCCTTTATATCCATGGCCTGGTTTCTAACTTTAGTCGCTAGACAGCTAGATGTTTCTACGACAGCGTGCGAAATCACTGTCCAGCTAGCCACTTTTATTGTTAGCCAGACAGCTACATAAGGTAGCCACAAAGCTAGCTGTCGATACGTTTTGCTAGCTTGTTGGGAAGCTAGCTAGCTATCGCTGCTGACATCAACAAAGAGGAGAAACCAATCATTAGAGAAAAAAACGCGCACATACGAACATATTCAAAGTTGAAGTATACAAATATTGTTTTACCTGCAAACGCATACCAGATAACGAAGACGACTGCGTGTTTTCTTTGTTTGTGGTTCGCTATGTATCCGCCGCTGTTTTGCATCTAGCGCAAACAAGCATCATGGCGGCCGTGAGAATTTCGGTCAGTGGTAACAAAGCTCGCCGTGATTGGCTGGCTCGGTGAGGAGCGGGACCATTGGCCCGCTCGCTCTGCACGCCCCCGCACCGTTCACGCATACGCACGCACTACAGTACACGCGCGACGGCCGTGCGTTTGTAGCGTTGGCTGTGAACGCGTGGAGTAGGTACACGGCAGTTCAAATGCTCTGCACATCTTCCGAAAAAAAAAAACAGCAAACAAAAACATCAACACACTCTAGTTCGACCTTCATAATTCAGTGAAAGAGTATAAAAATGTCCATGTTTTGTTGCGGCGCAGTACAGTTTTCAAGTATGACCATGGTCGTAAATTACAGGGGGGTGGGGGGGGGGGGTGGGTAAGGGGGTTTAACCCCCCCAATAATCAAAACCGGCCAATACAACCCCCCAAATAATCACATTCAAGGAGACCTCACCCCCCCAATGTTCAACCCAAAGTTACGCCCTTGAGCATGACAATGGAGCCGTGACAAACATTAGATTGATTTCAGAGATTAAGTGAAAGAAATTGCTTTTATTTTAATTTAAGTCGTTGAAAATTCTGAAAATCCATTTGTTGGATGTGCTTCAGATTCACAGGAAAAGTTATTACAAAAAAGTTATTAAAAAGTTGTTAAATAATAACAATAAGTAGTAGTAGTACTTGTACTAGTAATAGTGGCGGGCTTGCTTGCTTTATCGGTGGTATGCGCTGCTAAATGAGGTTAAGTGTAGTTTAAGCAGGGCAGTGGTGTCATGCTTCACCAATAAAACACAGCTCATGGTGGTAGGGGGAAACCTGAAAGCTCCCTTCTCAGGATTGCTTTCAAAAATCACATGCTTGTGGATCTTTAACGGATTACTTTTGAGGCAATATTAAAATTGTTACTGGTGTAATCTTTAGTTTAGTTGCCTGCGTCTTTTGAATTCTGAATTGGAGGGAAATTGATCAGTTCCTGCTTTGAGATTTCAAGCATTTGCAAGTAAAAATCTAGCCCCTTACCATTTCCTTTGGTAAAAATCGGAAAACACACATTCCTCCACAAAGACGACACGGGCTCGAAATATCTAAAAGCACTCAGACAATAGCGTCTGTGTATGCTGAAAGTGATAAGAGAAGGATAAACTCATAAGGGTTTGACTCAGGTTCCTCTAGTGATTGAGTTCCACCACCCATTGTTGTGTGCGCTCGAGCCTCACACACATGTGCTCTGTGTAGAATTGCATTAAGTTCGTATATTACATTGTGGACTCTTGCGTTAAGAGATGCCACAAAATGCGTTGTTCAGACCTGTATAAGTGTTTCTCAGAGGATTGTGTCCCTGTAGCCTGAGACTCTCTACACTCTTGCATGTTACCCTTTTTATTGCCAGTTATTGAAAGTACAGTACAATATTATATAGAGAGGGCACTCGAAGTTGAGTATTTACATAATTCATCTCAGTATATTACTAATACATTCTGGATCGTGTGTGTGGGAGGGCTTTTTCTTTTCTGTAATTCAGCTGACAATACTTTCACATATGAAATAAGCTATTGCACTAGCTGCACCACTCCCCAAAAATAGCGCATGGATGATTGTGTGTGTGTTCACAACACTTGCCTGAGAAAGTTCCCTAGATTGTCTGTGTCCAGGGTAACCTGATGTAGTTTCCTTTGAGGTAGATAGCCAGGCTCCCGTGGTGCTGGATGACATCAGTTTTTGCCAACCAGTTGCCATCTGCCCATATTTCCGTGTATGTTTCCATTTCCTTATCTTGAGAAGCACCCTGAGTGTGGCTTTTTTAGGTCCTTTTATGCTTTTAAAGATGTTATCCAGAACACCAGAAACAAACAGGCACTCCCTCTTCACCATTCACTTCCTTCTCTTACTGTTGTCATGGTGATAATGATACCGGGCCCACAGTCAAATCAGTGGGCGGTGCTTCTAGACAGAAGGCAAGGTGACCCCTGCAAGCTCTCTCTTCTGCTACCTTTGGAACCATGCCAGGTCAGCTCCCGGGGGCCAATACAATAAAGCACCAGCAGTTTGTCTGTCTGTGTGAGAGCTGATGAAGTAAATTTCAGTTTTTATTAAAGGGGTGTTTGTGAGACCAAGATCGTTATCTCAGGCATGCTCCCCATGAAGCTCTGGTTGGCCCAGTGGCATGACTCATCTTCTGACCTGGATGTTGGTCTTTATCAGTAGTTTGTGCATCCGCTGTGTCAGCCTAATAACTGCACTCTGCAATCATTGGGGAGTGCCTGCCTTGGATGCCCCTGGGAGGGAAACACCAAACAAGGCAGTCCAGCAAAACATTACAACTCAGCAGTACATGGGTTTGACTATTCAGTGAGGGTCATGATAACTGTTACCACTGTGGGGTTTCTGTAAGGCTGAGTCTGTAAGTAAATTCCGGAGCCATTTTAAAACAGTCCTGAGATTACTAATACAGTTCCTTACAACTCCCCTAAACCACTCCCTTCACTTTCAGCTTTGTACACAACCTGAACTTCCAAGGATAAACTAAATTTAAGGAAAGCACAAATGAAACAGTCACCTGAAAGTATGTTTGTTGACAGTTAAATGGAGACCTTTGTCTTTAGTTGACATGTCTGCTGTCCTGTGTGGAAGGAAGCCCACAAAGCAGACCCCCTTTACACCATTACACTCAACTCCAGACATTACATTACATTATTGTCATTTAGCAGATACTCTTATCCAGAGAAACTTACATAAGTTAGAACGTGTGTGTTATCCATTTATACAGCTGGATATTTACTGAAGGAATTCTGGGATAGATATCTTATCCAAGAGTACAGCGGCAGTGTCCCAGCAGGAAACTGAACCAGCAACCTTTCAGTTATAAGTCCTGCTCCTTGCCAGTATGGCACACTGCCACCCCAGATGCTGACAGGCAGGTTAGCAGGCCGTAATCACCACTCCATGCTCACTCCTGCTCAGACATGCCTACAGCCAGGTCCCAAGCTACTGTTTCCTCCCCTCTTTTCACATGTCCCAGTTTAAAATTAAACTCGCAATGGAGGTAGTGACACAGGCCTTCCACGTTGCTGAAGGAGAATAAATAGCCCTGTTTCCCACACAACTGCAGGAGGAGTGCAGGGGGCTGTCCCTGCAGACTGGTAAACACAGCAGCTGAGCTGAGTGCCGTACAATGGGTCCTCACAGGCTTGCTTCCCCCGGCTGGGATCACTCCGCTCAGTTGTACTCATATAATTACACTGAACCCCCAGTACCGAATAAACATCCACCGCAGCCCTGAGGCACAAGGATGGAGGACTGAGGGCAGACATAGTGGCCTAATTACATTAAGCTCCAGATAAGCGTGCTTCTGTGTGTATTTGTTTGTGTGTGCGTGTCTCACTATTTTTATGAGTGAGGGTGACTGTGTGTGCATGTGCAAGTGTGTTTTCTCAGTGTGTCTGCGTGTGTGTGCATTTGAGTCTTACTGTTTTTTTGAGTGAGGGTGACTGTGTGTGTGTGCATGTGCAAGTGTGTATGTCTGTGCATGTGTGGCTCACTGTTTTTGTGAGTGTTTGTGTGTGTGTGTGTGTGTGTGTAAGTGTGTGTTTCTGTTTGTGTGCATGTGTCCCCTGTTTTTATGAGTAACGTGACTTTGTGTGTGCATGTGCGAGTCTGTGTGCATGTGTAGCTGCTTGCATGCCTGCATGTCTGTATACGCCTGCATGTTTGCCTGTTTTTGCACGTGCATGTGCCTGTGTGCATGTGAACAAGACAGAGAGATGCTCTTTCAGTGGAGGAGGACACGGCAAGTGTGAATAGATGTTCTCACAGTCAGCCTCAATGCGGCTCCTGGGAATACTTCAGTAGTTTGAAATTAGAGGCAAGTTAACACCCCAAGTCTGCCCACACTGCCTCAGGTCTGAAGCTCGATGCTGGAGTAAATTCCCTCAGGGCTCTGATGCAGCAACAATATGAGCTTTATCAGGCAGGATTAATTGTTATAGGGCCCTCTTGTGGCCATAGGTAAAAGTGCAGCAAAGACCTTTTTATAACTGATCCATTAATACAGTGCTTCTCAATCCCACTCCTGGAACCCCCCTGTCCTGCATATCTTCTATCTAACCTTGCTCCAAACACACCTGATTGATTAAATCAGGTGTGCTCAGCTAATCAAAAGTTTTTTCCCCAAGATGCATATGAAACCCAGAGTACAGGGTTTGTGTAACATCCGGTCATAATTGCAGACATATGCCGAGCAGATCTTATTCTGCAAAGAAGATTGTCTCCATAAAGGCATAGACTTAGTACACAGATGTGTATATCCAGCAGTGACTGCGTCAAATCAGAACCTGTTCAGAACTTAACCTTAAACTGTATGTTTGTGAGGGTTTATGTTGGGTGGAGGTGTGGCTAAGGCTCACTGATGGCTTTTTTTCCATTTTCTCCCAATTTAGAAATGGCCAATTCTCCCAATTCTGGAATGTCGAATTTGTCATCATCGATGTTCGGTCCCATTGCACAACCCCCACTGTCAATCCAGGAGAGCGTGGACAAGCACGTGCCATCCTCCGAGACACGTAATATCAGCTGCTGCTTCTTTTCGCACTGTGGTCCACAAGCTAAGCTAGCACAGAGATGAGTCGGAGGAAGACATTTCATATGCAGCTTTGGCACGTGGACCACAGGTGCCCAATCAATCAGCAGGAGTCACTGTTGCTAATGAAGCCCCTGCAGACGTACCCACCCCTATCCCCGGAGGAACGAAGCCAATGTGTTCCGCCTGTGAGTTCCTGGTCACTGTCGGCTAGTGACATGGTCGAACTCGGGCTGTAGCGCTCAGTCTGCACTCAGAACATGTGCTTTTACCGACTGAGCCACTCGGGAGCCCAGGAGGGCTTTTTGTTTCAATGTGTTGTATGGTTAATCAAAGTTAAGCACACCTCTATTATAACCTCACTTCCTCCCAAACCAGCTCACTCCATTTTTTCTCATTCGTAACTTTGCTGACCATATGAGGCCCACCCTTACCAGCATGTCAATGACAGAGATAAGAAGCTTCTGGGTTCATCATTTGAGGACATTATGACTCAACAGTGATAGCATTGGACATGGCTTCCACACCAGAGTTTGCCTGCAATAATTAATTCATGCAAGCCATGATTCCCCCGTGATGTGAATATTCTAGAATCCCACAGTTCATGGGTTGGTCTGTGACTACTGCATAGCCTCTCCTTGTAACCATGCAACACACCAGAAACCAAACCACATTGTATGTGGTAGGGGGAACAGCAGCATTGACAGCTTCAATTCAATGTATGTTTTCACCCAGCAAATATGGACCCTTAACGTAGAAGCCATAAAGAAGAGGAGATAAAATGTAAGCCGTCTAGTTTAAAACATGACCTGTTGCAGTAGAAATTGCATATTAGCTGTTTTCTGTCTAACCATGACATTTTCCTGATGTGATTAATGCTTGTTAAGCATACGCCAATATGTAGTTAATTTTGTCTTAATGCTTGAAACCCCATATTTAGTTGATAGTGAATTCTTCTTCAGTGAGCCCTTGATAAATCTGACATATAACTGAAGCACTCAGCTCTTTACAAACCAAAATTCAGGTTTGTTTTGAATAGTCCTTGAGCAGCCACTTGCATTGCAATGTTGTTCGCCTTGTATAAAAACCCTCCCCTATTTCAAAAACTGCAGTTAAAGAAGGTGTCCAGTAGGGAGGAGTGTAACACTGCACTCAAAAGAGCTGCTGGCTGGACCTAAAAGATACACACATTACATAGATAATAAACAAACATGAAAATGCGTGCGCGTACTGCACGGAGGTCAGCTGTATGGCATAGTGCTAAGGAACAGGGCTTGTAACCCAAAACGCTGTCAGTTCCTTTTCGCAGTGGGCCACTGATGCTGTACCCTGGGGCAAGGTACTTAACCCTGAGTTCACTCAGTAAATACCCAGCTGTCTAAACCGATAACATGCAAAAACGGTTAGCTGGGTAGGTCGCTCTGGATAAGAGGGTCTGCTATGCTAATGTTATGTATGTAAGCAAAGATGTAGAAAATATGTGTTGTATAGGAACACAGCTTTCTTTGTTTTACTTGACATATAATGTAGCTGAAGGGGAAAAGCAGGCTGCAGACTCATTCGTCTTCAGCATTAAGCTGTGGGTGAGACTCAGGGACGCCTGTTCCACATTGTTATAAAAAATAATTCCTGAGTAAATGTGAGAAATTCTTTCATTATTTCTTTCCATAACAGGTAAGCCCACCCTCTGAGAATGGATTATGTTAAAGCGCATGCAACTCACAATATGAGAACATGAAGCAAACAAGAAACGTATGATACCCTAATAATATCTGGTATGCTTGCATTTTCAACTCCATTTTTCATAAGCAGTAATCCCAGCCCATATGGGGAGCTTACATTAAAGCGCGTGCAACCCATAACTCAGGACTGAAAAAAATGAAAATGCAGATAAAGCAGCACAACAATGTGCATCATTTACATACCTTATATATATATTTAACAGTCTTTACTGGGTCTTAATATGGGCTCTCACTGATTGAAAAGGTACTTGGATATGTGCAGCTGTGGTACTTCCATTACGCTGGCATTTGTTTGTGTCTCTTTCAAAAACAGGTCGATCAACACCTGTCTTGCACAGTCTCTGCTTGGAGGTATCTCAGAGGAACACATTCACGCTGTTTTTAGTTTTATGTAGCCAATCCTATTTTTAAATGATGTAGCATTGAAATATAGGAACATTTACACACCTTGCATTTACACATATTATCACTTCATACAGACGGATACAGAAATAGTTCAGGTTTAGTACCTTCCTGCCTGTGGGGATTTGAACCTGCACCTGCTTCTCACAGACTAAGTCCTACAATCATTTTCCACGCTGCTACAGTTCTAGCTGGTTTAATGCAGCCTTCACTATAAAGATAAGGGCTGGATCCAATTAGCCGAGCATGGATCTCACTTTAGAAGCAAGCTTTGACACCATTAGCATAAGCGTCTGTGATATGAACCTCCGGGGGGTGGAGGAGGCCATTACCCCACCCCCCCCAGAGAATCCGGTGCACCCGAGTAGCTGATTCGGTTAAGGGGTGTGCTCTGTGAGCACTCTTGTGTGTTGACACGGAGAGAGTGAGAGAGTGAGAGAGTGAGAGAGTGAGCGAGAGTGAGACAATGACAACTACAATAAAAGTTACAAGTACAGTGAGAGAGCTTAAGAGGAGTGAAAACAGTCACAGAAACACTTAAAGAAAATCCTGTTTATTATTAGTTTTAGTTTAAGCTTTAGTTTGTCAATTTACCTGCTTTGTTTTGATATGGTATTTTCTTGGAGGGCCTCTGAGAGCAAGTCAAGAAGGCTACTTTCATTTTTTTTTGATTATTTGCTGTCTTGCACACTAAGTAAACGCCAATCTGCAAACCATTAGAAGATTTACTTCCCACCTCCAGTATAATCACTCCTGAGCCAGATTACTCCAGTGACATGCGACAGTTTGGTGCAGAATCTGGTATTCAGCTGCCAGCCCTGGAGCAATCACCCCTGAGCCAGCTGATATGCTAGTTGTCTCACATGCAGGAGAACCGATACCAGGTGCCGAGGCATCTCCATAGCCAACGACAGATTAGAATAGCCCCCCAAAACAAGATAGTATGACCCAGTGACGTTCATCAATCTGTTTGAAAAAACAGCTACCGCCTGTCGCTGGCCGCACACTGAGTGGACCCTCAGGCTGCTATCTCTACTCTCATGAGAGGAGCAGCAGCGGGCTGCTGCGCCCCACCCAGCTGGCCATGCAGGAGATTATGACGTTGCCCGTTATGGAGGAAGTGGGGGTGGACATCTACACAAGTAGGTAGCAGTGTACCTCAGTGGAAAGGAGCAGGGCTTGTAAGCAAAAGGATGCTGGTTCAATTCCCTGCTGTGGCACTGCTGCTGTACCCTTGGGCAAGGCACTTAATCCATAATTGTCTCAGTACATATCCAGCTGTATAAATGGATGAAATTGTAAATCACTAAGGATAAGACTGTCTGCTAAATGACAATAATGTAATGTAATGACACTGGAGGGACACCAAATAAGATTCAGGTCCTTCAGCTTCAAGGGGATCTACCTGCCCGTTATTCTCTCCCAGCAGCTCCAGGACTCCTTCTTTTGGTGGATGCAGCCTGGCACACACTGACCACATGGTGGTGGCACTCAAACAGTTCAGCAGAATAAAGCAATAAAGCATGCCATGCTGTACAATGATGGTGTACATTAGCATGGCTAGAGATGTTGCTGCTTTGGCATGGCTGACCCCGGTTTAATGAATGGTGATCCGAGGAAATCTTTCACCTCCTGACTTGGAAAGGTTAAGTGTCAAATTTGTGTAAACAGAAGGTCAGGCATGTGTCACATTGATCAGAGAGAACAGAGCGTGGTGAACTTGCAATTCAATGAAGGTTGCTCATCTGAAACATGAGAACATTGGAGCCACACCTGTTCTCCCCAATAAGAGCATAGCATCACAGATCTTGGTAGTATCATAATGTGTTATGGATATTGTGAACTGGTGACATTGAGATATATGGCAGTGTATGTGCTTTACTTCACATAGTGAAGTGCTTGAATTGTAGTCCTTGAACTGTGCTGTGTTGCTGTGTGCTGGAAGTTGCATTGGATAAGAGCATCTGCTAAATGAATGTAATGTAATGCCCAGGGAGAGTCTGAGGCAGTCCAGTGGTGCAGTCTACATTGTACGGTGAGCCAAGACATCGCTCAGAGGAGCTAGAGGTAGTGACTTGAGGCTCTTTATTCTTTTTTGCTCCCGGGTAAAAGGGTGAGAGAAGAGAAACATTCAGATATGCTATTCAGACCACACTCTCCGCAGACAGCATTCTCCGCAGCTATGAAGTCACAGGTCAGTCAGCCCCAGTCTGACAAAGCAGAGGGGAGAGGAGTGGAGTCAGACAGACTTGGGTATAAATTAAAACTGTGAGGAGTAGATGGGGGGGTGGCAGTGGGGGATTTTGGCCAGCTGACCCTCCACAAGCCACAGGTGAGTCACCAGTACCAGGTGGGGAGAGGGAAAGACAGGTAGTTGCACGGGTGGGCCCTGAAACAAGTAAGAGGTAGGTAGTGAGCAGCAGCTGTTAAGCTTGCCACCAAATCAGACAGATCAGATCCAAGACTTATCCTGCTAAAAAGATTTAAAAATTCATGTAATAACTAACACACACACACACACACACACACACACACACAGTAAGATATAAATGTAATAAATTGTTTTTTCAGTCTTTGAAAAATGTAAGGTTATGTTCATGCAGGTTACATGCATAGACTGGCCAGCAGTGTGTTGTCATAGCGACAGTGCCTTACATGCAGTCTTTCATGTGCTTATAGTGAATGGATGCTTGAATAATAATAATAATAGTAATAATAATAATAATAATAATAATGACAACACAAATCTTAAAATAAAATTATTTCTTGGAGGACAGTTTGATTACTGCTTTGTTCTGAGGACCACAAAAGAGGCTTGACTGCCAGTTTCATCAGACCATGTGGAGGAATTCATCTGCATATTTGATTTGGGAGGTCAGCGCTGCTGCTCTCAAAATGCATGCGCAACTTAATTACAGCTGTTGAAAACAAGTACTGTTCATTCACAGTCATTAGAAATTATTCTTGATTTTTAAAAATCCCTTGTTATGTTTTCAGAGACAGATTGTTCCTGCTTTCAAGTGAGAAACTGCAATTTTCTGAGCATGTTTATTGTACATTGAGAATGCTACACCCCATATAGATGCTCCATCTCAGGCATCTCTGTGTGAGAGATCTCTAAATGAATAAAAGTTTAATGCAGAGTCTTTGTCAAGGTTTTACTGTTATTTAAATTCTTACTAATATCACATTCTGTCAGTATTTTTTACATGGTCATAAATATGTATGCCTGTTTGACTGAAATGTACACTGAATAGGTTGAGGGTTATTCCAGGCTACAACGGCCTCCAACATGGTTCATTTCTTTATGAAGCATCTACCTCAGAAATGCAAGCCTTAAAGATTTGAATATAAAAACCACTGTGGTCGATATCTTATCACTAGCAGGTATGTGGTTTGGAAAACATGCTATCCAGAGATAAAGGGTGCAGGTGGAAGGTGGGCCTTTGGGAGCAGAGTACGATGGGAAATGGGCTATGTTTGGGAGGGGGGAAGGGCTACCTCACTGGAACTGCACCCAGAGATGACAACCACCATAATGGCACGTCACACACTTATAAGACCGTTAATGAAAGAGTTGCCACAGGGCCTGAGGGCGTTCTCTTAATGATCTCGTTCCAGCTGTGGATATGTCAGTCATCCCCATGAGCAGATAATCAGTCACTCTGTTCCTACCCTGATGTCACTAGTAGAGTCTCCAGATGTGAAGGGTTTCCTCGTAGCATCATCCATTAAACTGGGGTAGGCCATGCCAAATCAGCAACACTTCTAGACATGCTAATATAAACCATATAGTTTGCTAAAATTTACTTTGCTAAACTTCAGACGAGAGGTGTCTTGTATTATCCAACAGTATAGTAATCTAAGGACATTGTTACCATAGATGCTTAGCTAAAGTTCAACCAGCAAGCATGGCTGATGTGGAACTTGACTCTAAAGGTAGCTGGTGTGCATCAGGAATCAACAGTACCATCTTTACAGGGCTTAAATCAAAGAAAATCCTTATTTCTTCAATATGGAGCATATACCACACTTCTGTCACTAATCTGATGTCACTAACAGAGTCTCCAGATTTTCTCTGATAAAAAAAAAAACATGAACCTCAACTTCAAAGGTCAAAGGTGAAGAGTCTGTGACTGTACAGGCACAAAGTTTTCATTTGCAGCAGGTTGAGAGTAAATGTTCTATTGTAATTCCATAGACTTGCTCACTTACATCTTATGGTTTTTCACAGTTGTGATACTATTCTCTGCCCTTGTTCCTGCAGCTCTTATAACATGCACTGTATGCATCTCGCCGTAAGGGTCTTGTAAGTCACTCCGGACAGCAATGCTGAGCAAATAAACAAATAAATAATAAGTGATAAAACTGCCCTTTCTCCACACTGGCCTTGCTGTAATGGTCAGGGCTTTGGTGGTAGTCACACAGAGGGTGTTGTATGGAAGTCATAAGCATGTCTGTAAATGCGCAGACACCATTCCAAGATCATCAGCAGCCGGGCCGCGGGAACACCTGCTACTGCAGGCAGAATCAATATATAAGATGACACAGACATGCGTCTTCTAAAGTCGTAACCATGGTTTCACATCTTCAGAGTGAGCTTGTGTTAAAAGGCACACCTTTGTTTCAGCCCCGGTGAAGTGGTGGGTGAGGAGCATGTGTGGTAAAGGCTCTGAGGCTGCTTTTCCTCTCTGTCCTTGAGTTGGTCTTGAAACCAGGTGTGTTTCATTTTTTTTGTATTCGCCCTTTATTTGGGCACACCTACTGTGTTTCTCTCATTCGCAATCAGCTCTAAGATAGTGTACTGCAGGAATGGTCGAAGATGCGCACGCCCGTGTGCTCTGAGGGACCACGGCACACTGCCTGTTCTCCGTCAGCCTTCCTTCTCGTCTGCTCTAAATGGTTCAGCCATTATCTTTCATGGCTCTCGGGGTGGGATTGCAGAGTCACTCCCTATCCTTCACGGCAGAGTGGGCCCTTTGGGGAAATGACATCCACATGTGACAAGGAACAGGGGAAGAGATGGCTCAAGACACAGGAGACCAAAAATAAAGCTAACTTTACTGAAGGCTTGTGAAATACAAACAGGCTTTGTTTGGCTTTTGGTATGAGTATGTACACGTACACTTACACACAAGGTATGGCAACTCAAAACTGAGCAAGGACATGAATAAAGGGCAGGGCTTAAATAAAACAAAGGTGTAAACAATAACTAATCAACCCAGGTGCAAGACAGAAACTAAATGAGACATTGAACACAGGAAGTTATGTGGCCATCTGGTGGCCAACCCAGGAAAAGGCAGCTACATTTCTGACACAGCATGCCCAATCACGGGGGCCATTCTCCCAAGAAGCTCCACTGTCCGGTCTCTGTGAGGGACTCCGCCATCTTCCCTTCAGTGGCATCGTGTCATCTCTGCCAAACATTCAGCCAGCTGGACAGGGCACAAAAGACGGAGTGTTTGTTGGAGGGACAGCAGTTTGACTGTTACACAGACCAGGCCGAATCCAAGTGCAGAGATGACTCAGGACACCAAAAGGTTTGGTCCGAAGAAAACAAAGTTTCTTTTACTGAAGATTCAAGACAATATAAAAGGCTTGGTACCAGAGTGCATACACAACAAGCATGGCAACTCAAGACTAAGCAACTACATGAATGAAAGGCAGGGCAGGTGAAACTAGTTAAAGAATGAAATTAGGTGGAAGACAAACTAAATGACATTGACTAAAGACATGGAACTCAGGAAGTTATGAGGCCATCTGGAGGTCATCTTGGGAAACAGCAGCTGAATTCCTGACATTGATGTAGTGGTAAGGAGCAGAGCTCTTAACCAAAAGGCTCCTGGTTTGACTCCCTGTAAAGGCACTGCTGCTGCACCCCTTGGGCCAGGTGCTTAACCCAGAATTACTTCATATCCAGCTGTGTAAATATAAATATCCAGCTTTGTAAATGGATAAAATTGTAACTTACTACATGTAAGTTGCTCTGGATAAGGCCATCTGCTAAATGACAATAATGTAATGTAATGTCCCACAGATGCCCTAAAGGTGCCGATGTGACTTTCATGTGTATTCACCTCCACGTCCCATGTCTCAGTCTGTGGGTCTGTAGGAATCACTCCAGGAAGGTTGGATATAGGGGCAGGATATGAGTCGTGGCTCAGGGGTGGCCGCTGTTGCCTCAGGTCAGGCATGTACTATCGCAATGTGTTTTGGATTCTGTGATCAAGTGACTGTGATGTACTTGGCTTCGCTTAGTTTCTAGACTGTCTAGTCAGATTGCATAAACTAGTGTTATATCTAGTGATATGCTCACACTCACTGGTCTGGGAGTGTTGATAGCCTGGTCTGACATTCAACGTGAATGGATACACTTATGTTCTTTTGTGCTGGAAGTCGCTCTGGAGCCGTCTGCCAAATGAACGTAATGTAATGGAATGTGACATCATCTGCATCTTGCTAGAAACCAGGAGATTTTTTTTCCAAAGTCTGTTTGCTGTGGGATTTTTTTCTCCCCTCCTTTGTTCTGTGCTGTGTTATCAGCTGTCTGTGGTTACTTTGATTGGCTTGGAGCTGTGGGTCTGGCAGAGAGGACTCTTGTGTAAGCCTGGGGGATGAGAGCAGTGAGTAAAAATAAAATAAAAACAAACAAACTGAAACGCTTTGCCGAGCGCGGTCAGGCGCTTCAGTGATGACCACGCTTTAACAGAGGTCAGGTGCTTTAGTGATGACCAGCCCTCTGTGAGGGTCAGCTTTTCATGCCTCTTCTCAAACAGGACATTGTAACTGAGTCATAGCAACGGTGCCCCCGCATGGACAATTACATAATATTTTCCACATTCAGCCAGGGAAAATTTGGAATAGGGAGGTGGGGGGTGCAATATAAGAGTCGTTAATCTGAAGATCATCACAGATGCTCTTTCTTTCCTCTAAGTTCTTCCACCTCCAGATCTTTATTTCAGAC
This sequence comes from Megalops cyprinoides, assembly GCF_013368585.1. Classification (NCBI taxonomy): domain Eukaryota; kingdom Metazoa; phylum Chordata; class Actinopteri; order Elopiformes; family Megalopidae; genus Megalops; species Megalops cyprinoides. The sequence goes on along the minus strand of NC_050585.1, from coordinate 40,039,073 downwards.
ACCTGTTCTCACTCATGTTTTTTTTTTTTTTTTTAAGGCTGAGCTCTTATTGGAGCAATCCAAATGGAGTTAAGAAGTGTGTCATAATGGTCCAGAACTTGGTTTTATCGGTTTATCTCCTGGAAGATGACAGGGAGAGAGGCCACGCATCAGGCCAGGTTCTCCACACCATTAGAGAACATATCCCTTCCCACCATGGATGAGATTAAAAATGTCAGTTTTGTGCCCTGATGCCATGCTCATACCAGCAGACATCAGTTCATTTTCCAGTGCAAGGTGGACCAGGGATGCACAACCGTGGGTCAGAAGAAGGATGGAACTTGCAATAAAGTTCTATTTATGTCCAATTTTACCCTTGTGCAACCTTGTGCATTATCATGTTGTTCATTGATAGCACCACAGATGTTAATTTTGGAAATAAATGGTTTGTTTCGTTGCCTGGCAACCAGATAAACCTTTCTGTGTTTCTAAAACCATGTTTTTTTGCCATTACGTCATGCCCAAGAAAGGTTCTGTGACAAAAAGCCATTACCCTCTACATCTGTCACTGAAGTTAAGCTTGGGTTCCCTTTGATAGGGATCTTTGGGAAGCACATTTATAATCTGAAGAAGAAGAAGATGAAGATGAAGTAAAAGAAGAAGAATAGCATAATCAGTTAAGTTAGTGTTCCATCATTCTGCCAACACCATTGTCTTTTTTAAAAGGAAGTTAGTTTGTGTTGGTTTGAGGTCCCTATCTAAGCACAATCACCTCCCTTGGTATCTAAAACTAAAGTGTTCTTTCATCTTTAATGGCATTGATAAGAGACAGACAAGTTCAGCTACTTTATTTGATAAACAAATACCGAATCAATGGCACTGTATCCATTCTGACTGTTTCAGAGCGAAAGTGTCTGAATGTGTCAGCCCTGCATTGCTATCAGGATCGAACTGATGGTCTTATTATTTTGGGTAGTGAATGGAACAGTGCCCAGGTGTGACTCGGAGGGGAGAGGCTTTGAGAAAAGGTGATGGGGTCCTTTCTGCTTCCAGGCAATAATGAGAATGTAAGTGCAGTTGGGTAAGTGAGCCCCATCAAAGGGACACATCTGAACACATACATAACATTAGCGCCCTGAACCCATCTCTGCAGGTCAAGGTTGTGCCTCACCAGCCCTGTTTCTTTCTCTCTCTCTCTCTCTCTCTCTCTCACACACACACACACACACACACACACACAGAGTCTCTCATACACATACATACATTTACATAAACACTCTCTCTCTCTCTGAGACAGACAGACAGACACACACACACACACACACACACACATAAACACACAGAGTACTGTATCAAATAACACCAATGTCAGCTGGCAGACCCAACAGTATGAAATTAAGCAGGACACCAGTTAACAGGGTGAAACATCCCTGGATATTCTGTATTAACATTCCAGCATATTAAGTGCTCTGGCTAAACTGCTCACAGGGGCAGCTCATTACTGCAGGGCCCCAGGTGTGCCCTGGTCCAATCTGTAACAGGTGAGCAGGTGAGGTGAGCCTGCAGGTGCCCTCTGGGGGGTGGAGGGGCTGCCAGTACACTGCCTCACTTGGTGCCCTGCATGCCTTATATTTCGTCTATTCACCCAGCCAGCCATTTACTGAATCTGTGGAGGTTAAGGGTTAAGTATCTTGCTCTGGGGCACAGCCTCTTGGGATTTGAAGCTGCAAGCCTCTGAAAGAAAGTTAAGCTCACCGATGCCCTCTGCCACACTGCCAACCCTCTCAGATGACAAGCTCCATCTAGAGTGTCCCTGCTTGAAATCATATGTTCCTTTGCACATTGGCAATAAGCACTCAAACAGTCGGGGTTCCTGACCTTAACCAGGAGCAACAAAACTAATAGAGTACCAAGGTCGGTACGTCATCACTGGTTCTTCGCTGGTGTTGGAAGTAAATTCCCTATGGAAAATTACAATGTGCTTCGTACACTATCCATCTTTACTCAAGTTCAGATTCATTTCAGGAGCTGACATTTCCTGAATTAACCTGTTCGTTGTGACGATATATTTGGACTCATCGAATGTTTCAATATTTTCCGAAAATGTTAAGATTTAAGACTTGTAGTTCGTTTCGTAGTCCACTTTTTGAACGACACATTGGGGGGAACGTCCTGACAATTCAGATACCACTGTCTCATCCAGGCATTCTGTGATCTTCGGTTTAGAAAACCGTTGGCTCTGAACCCAGCTAGGTTTGCTAGTAGAAGACACAGTAGCAAAGACGATGACAGTTGGTAGTTAGCTGGCTAACAAACAACCATAATCGTTATAAAATGGTTCATTGCATTGTCCCAGACTATAGCCACCGTACATATGTGAATGACTGCAAATTCTTCAGGTTTCCAAAATGCCCCACGGCACAGTTTTTCGTTATGGAAACCATGAAGGTTATCTCTGTAAGCACACCATCAGAGAGACGTCTATTAAATATAGCTAACTGAATGTACATTTTCACTCAATTCAAGTGCCCAAATCTACATGTGTAAGCAGAATTATCTTTTTACTTAAACATCAAGGTGTTTCTGACTCTGTAGATATGTCTCAAAGGCTTTGGGCGTTACCATTCAAAATCGTGGGCTAACAATCAGTCCACTTAGCAAGCTCGATGGGTGATGATGTGGTAACCTGACTTTGCTGGCTAGCTAGCTGGTTAGCTATGCTACCTAACCTACATGGCCTACACTCACTGACACCCTGTAGGTCTATCCCTCATGCTCGCCCTGACCAAACTGGTGTTATGGCCCTTAAAACAACTGAATTCCTCCACATGCCCTGATTTATAATGGTTTTCGCCCCGCTGAAAACTTTGGCTCTTATCCTTAAAGAAGAGGAGAATATGGCTAAGCAACACCATTTCTGCCAATGATGAGCTTGCTATTGCTGATAGCAATGACTACTAAAGACGAGCTTGCAAGTTAGCTGCTATAGCAATAGCTGATAGCAATGATTAGCCATGATCTAGCTAGCAAGGCCGGAGAGCAGGAATGAGAAAGCTCTGTGGTATCATGGGACTAGCATATAAGATAAAAAATTAAGTTATGTAAAATTTAGCTCAAAACAATTACAATAAACAATATAAGTCACAAGTTGGGATCACAATATATAATCCAGAAATCCATGGTAAGCCATAAATCACTAGAAGTACTTTAAAAGTGTGTTTTAAAAAATGTCTATGACTAAAATGAATGGGGAATTTCACTTCCGACATCAGTGTGATGTAGCCACCTCGGTACTCCATACTGCACAGTGTGTTACATCCTGTGCAAAAGACAGAGGCATGCGTGAAAATAAACAATGTTCATTCAAAGGTTAAAAAAGTAATTGATCAGTAATTGATCTGTTAACATATTAGAACTTTTTGGATGGGATTTAGCAGGAACTAATGTCCTGCTGACAGGGAGAAAGCACTTTAAAACATATAATGCAGACATACGTTGCAAAAAAGAAAGAAAGAAAGAAAGAGAGAAAGAAAGCTACACAGTGACCACCCTTTAGACAGTACATGCTCTCAAACTCAGGAGAGGAATTATACATTTTATTTTTACAGCACTTTTCCATCACCCAATATACTGTGGTTAAAATTAAGGACAGAAAATACAACAGGAGCAAGACTAGTAATAATAACAATAATAAAACAAATTAAAATTAAAGTCAAAGTCAGGCGCGCTCGAAGAAGAATGCTGACAACAGGGCATAAAGGTCAACGTAAAAAATATTAAAACAGTAAAACAAGCAGAAACAAATAAAATAAGCAGACTTAAAAGTAAATAGAAGTTATAAAAATACTACAAGTCTTTGGATATAAGTTATGAGAGGTGGGATTTATGTGGTGCAGGCAGCCATTGGTCGGCTGGCTGTCCCAAAAACTGAGTTAGAGTCCTGTTGTCTGTTTTTGTCATTCAGTCTCACTTATTTTTCTTTTCTTTTTTGACTCCCTCTGGAAATACTGCTCTGTAAAGTTATATATATACACACGCATACCTGTATATAAAATTGCAAAAGGAGCTATGCCAAATAAAAGCTGATAGACTGACCGATGTATTCAGCAATAGATTCGATCTACTGACACATACACGTACTCCCAATACATAATATACATATATAGGGATGTTTTTGAGCCCAGAGGGACTACAGCCACTATCAAACACAGAGAAATGATTTAATAAATATGTCACATTGCTATGATATTCAGTCAGAAGTTTGAAATCCTCACAAATCTCTCTTTTGCCTGGCAGGGACAAAGCTTTATACCGCTGCACTGAACTTACCTTATAAAACTTAGATAAGGCCCTACAAAAATCTCACAGGAACTGAATTACAACTTGATTCAATGGAAACACAGACCCATAAACTCAGAAGTTATATCTGCTCATATCTTTTTCTTATTTTTTTATTACCACTGTGTATGTCACTGAAGATACCCAAGCTTTGAAAAGATTACTCTTGGGTTGTGAAGACATTTCAGTGTGGAGATTTGACCTGATATCAGGTTAGGATTGTGAGGTGATGTGAGGGGAAACAGTTCCTCTGGCTGTGTCTGTTGCCAGAGTCTGGTCAGGTGAAAGGAAGCTCCACACTCACTTCACTCATGTCTCACTCTTCTCAGAAGAGCTCTGCCTTCAGCGCGGAGTGCAGAGCAAATCACCAGAGACAATGTGCTCCTTCAGGTCATACGAAGAGGTCCTGAACCACAGGGGTCAGGCTACCGTGACAGTGCTCTGTGAAGAGGATATCCTCTGATATCCTTGTCTAACTGATTTATTACACGATTTTCATTCTGTTCGTGTACAGAATACATAATGATAATTTTGGCACAGTCACGATTCAGGACATTCAGTTTTTTTGAATAACTTTGTGGCAGGAATTTAAGCCAGTATTAAGATTTCTCAGTTCCTACATATGTCAAGGTCATGACAAAATCTAAGAATAAAATTAAATCCCCACTAATTGCTGAAATGAAGAGCAGCTCGGGGTTAGGCAGCAGAGGCTACAGTGATTAGGGTGAATGCACTGCATAGTTTGGAAAAGAGGGGTGCACTCACTTCATTCTGAAGGGTTTGTGCAGATGAAGAGGAACTCTCTACCAGTCAAGGGGACTTGGTGTGTTCAGAAAGAGCACAAACATCTGGCCACAGATGCAGAGAAGCATAAATTCTCTTTAATTTCAGCAAAATCTCTCCCTTATCAGCTCTACCTGTATCACAAACTAATGAGTGTTCAAGTCCAGACATCTGAGCCATGTCTTCTCTTTTAATCAGAGTTTGATAAGAACAAAGAAAAATCAGAATAAAAAGATGGGGGACAACATTAGTATTCTGTCCCGCTCCCCTTTCACTTGGCAGATCACAGAGCGTTAATGATTCAAGATAAGTTTTGCCACTTTTGCAACTTTTGGGCCGATGTGATCCTGAACCAATCGAGCCAAACAACTGCACGTTTTGCTCACTTTGAGCTGAATGTGCATTTATGTAATTATTATATCTTGCATTCAAGTTTGAGTGAATTGATGATGGTGCAGGATTTGGGAGTGTGGACTGAATCAAAATTTCTTTTTGATGTGGGTTCTGTAAATGCACAAGAACACATATTTGCCTTCATAAACTGGAGACAGCCTACGGGGAGAGAGTGTTTTATTGGTCCAAACTGGAGATAACCTTTGGGTGGACAGTGTTTTGTTGGACTAAACTGGGCACAGCCTGTTCCATGAGAGTGTGTTATTGGTCGAAACTGGGGATAGGGATAAAGTATTTCACAGGTTTAAACTGGAGACAGCTTATGGGGTAAAAGTGTTTTATTGGTCCAAACTGGAGACAGCCTATTCCATGAGTGATTTATTGGTCGAAATTGGAGAGAGCCTACAGGGAGACAGTGTTTTGTAGGTCCAAACTGGAGACAGCCTGTGGGAAGAGAGTGTTTTACTGGTCTAAACTGGAGACAGCTTATGGGGAGAGAATGTTGTAGTGGTTTAGAATCAGCGTGTAATCGGAAAGTGGCAGATATTTGAATCCTGAGTGCTTCTGTTCTACTCTTGAACACTACTCTACTCTTGTTTTTACTTCCTTCTGTGGGTGCTCAGCTCTGAAACGGTAAGGGTAATATGCTGTAGATTTCCTTGGATGAGGGCTTCACGTAAGCTAATGATCACTAAATCAGCTGAATAAACATGAAGGCGGTGACAGTGTAGACAAGTCTGCATTAAGTGCTGTGTACTGTCGCTTGACAGTTGAATTCATCTTATTTGCATTTGTATGTGTATAAAGCACCCTTAGCAATATAAAGTACACCACTTTCGTACTTACTGAAAATGCTGTTAAATTACCCAGGAGTCACTGTGCTACCCAAATGTTTGCTAAAAGCAGTGGCAATGGCAGTCACTGCAGGCCATTTTTACTGGAAAAGCCTAAAAACATAACCACAACATTTGACAGGTAATTTTGCATTACAGCTTGCGAGGGATTCTGCCTGGTACACGCCTAAAGGGTTTCAGATTACGGGCTATCGTTACCAGCACGGTGCGCAGGCTATGAGCAAACATCATTGTAAGGAAAGCACACATAACACTGGAGGGGCTCAAACAGATTTACTCTTGTAGTTTCATTAAAAAATAACAGAACTCAAAAACTGGAGTATCTGATTTACTGCTTCTTTCAGGGGTAACTGCGAGTAAGCAGGGAAGGGAGCAGTAAGACATCACAAGCAGTCTCTCAAGCTCTGTTTTGCCAAGCCTGTGTCTGATTGTGTCCACAGTGCCTGCAAGCATCACGCACGTTACCCCAGTGGAGCAGGAGTGGGAGTGGATGAATAATGCAGCGCCTCTCCAGCCCTATTTGTTGTGAAGTGTTTCTCAAACTTCCCCACCTTCCACACAGAGCATCTTTAGTACATCAGGGCCAGCCCCTTCAAACATCCAAGCAGCAGAAAGTGTGCTAATAATCACAATAAGAGGAAAGCATAATAATATGGTCATCATAATAAACATCAGCAGCAGCAGTGCCAGGAGCCTTCGTAACATAATCATAATGACAACTGTAATAATACATATTGTATCTGCTTTATCCATAAAGCACCTCACCGTTGTTTGTCTGCTGTGCTTTGCTCGGACAGCCTTACATACATTTTGGCGCAGGGACCATCCCCCAAATTGCCAGAAGGAGCACCTGCTGATCAGTCATGTAATGAGGCACACCTACTGTGCACTGACTGAGGGGGTGAACTACCAACTGCTGTTTGTCTGATCTGCCTCTGAGCATAAATTATCTCAGTTTAGAGCATGTAGCACAGCAGGCATGATACTGAAGGAGGCTACTGAGTGCCTGTCACGAACAAAACATCCAAAGGTCAAACCAAAGGTCATCCACCTGGGAAACACCCAGTCCTCATGGCTGTCAGAGAATAGAAGAAGGTGTGAGGTCATGGTGGTGGTTGTTGTTTGGGGTATGCAGTACACCTATCATGGTATCATGGTGTCAGGCTACCATGGATAAATGGTGAGGCAATATTTCATTGCATTTCGTCTGCTCCAAGTAGCGGAGATGTCAACACCCACTAGCCATTCCTGAAAGGTAGCTCCAGAGAGGCTGCCCAAACTGAGAGAGAGAGAGAGAGAGAGAGAGACAGCGCCACTGTTTTTTTCTGCGTGGGCCTCTATCCACAGCGTCACAAAGGCTCCATTTAAGTCTGTATTTTCCTGTGGGTGTTTCTTGCGTAGTTCTATGTTCATTTTATATTTTTTAACAAGTGTGTCAGCCTACGTGGGTAGTACAACTCTCTGTCTCTTGTGATCTATATATGCTAGCACAAATTATGAGAGCAGTTCTAGCTTATGTATTTATTTACCGTTTTGGTTGAGTTTACTTGGAGACTTGGATAGAAACTGCAACCCAAGTGTCATGGACGTGAACTGTGTTTTGCGTGGGTGAATATGAGTGTGTGTGCAAGCATATGGCCTTGTGCAGATGTGAATATGTGCTTGTGTCTGTGTGCATGTGTCTACCACTACAGTTTAGGCACCGCCTACATTTTCTTTCCTCTACAACAGACACACACATACTCATACACACACACAAGCACACACACACACGTGCACACACACACACACAAGCACATGCACGTAAACATACACACACACACACACACACACATGCACAGTAAAAATATTGAAAACAGCACTTTGGTCGACACACCAGTCCCAGGTTGTCATAATCAGACTCAGAGGTCAGGAGGTCATCGTTCCGAACAAGGATGTATGTTTTTCAAAAACAAATCACAGCGCATTAGGAGTGCATCCCTGCCTCCACTCTGGGGCATGTCTTTGTCATTTACGTTTACATTTACATTTATTAATTTGGCAGAAGCTTTTATCCAAAGCGACTTGCAAGTGAGGTTGAGCACAACACAAGCAAAAAACCATAAGGAGTCAACAATATTAGAAGCGCTGCATGACCAGGTTTCAATGGTTGGCCAGACAAAGCACAAGCCAGCTGGTAGAGGTAACGAGTGTGTTAAACCATTAGATTACATTTTTTAATTTTTTATTTTATAGTTTAGTAGGAAACAGTTTTGAGACAGTTTGGGGTGTATACAATGATAACATGATAGAGACAAAACCATCAACATCGCCACACAGCAATACTACTGTGTAAAAAGCCTTGGTCTTGAGAAGCGTACAGTATATATTTCGTTATGGGCGTAATTTACAAAAAAAACACATATGGAGTATTTACAGAGAAGATAAATCAAAATTCCATATTATACGTATGGGTAGCAGTGTGGTGTAGTAGAGTAGTAAAGAGCAGGACTTTTTACCAAAAGGTTGCTTCTTCAATTCCCTGCTCTGGCACCACTGTTGCTTAACAGTGTTACTTAACCCACAATTGCTTCGGTAAATATCCAGCTGTATAAATGGATGACGTGAAATTGCAGTCTGTGTAAGTCACTCTGGATAAGAGTGTCTGCTAAATGACAATAATGTAATGCATTGTTATTTGATAATGACAACTTATACAATGAATAAACCTGGCATTAGCCACCAAAACATCAGTCCTGGTTGTCAGATCTTGTCCACAGGGAAGCTTTTTGCTGTGGGTTCAACCAGATCAGACAGGGATGCTGGGTATCCAAGAGTTGTACCATTAATCACTTCATAATAGTTTCCAAAGTCAAAACTAACTCAAGTTAATTTCTCATTTCTTCACCACAAAGAGACAGCATTGTCTCTCACAGCATTCCCACTGTCAGCTAATTGCCCATGCTCACTAAAGAATGAACTCAATTTCCTGAACGATTTCCCTAATAGGAAGTTTTATTGCCTCACTGGCTCAAGCTCTTGGATAAATGGAACCGCTGCCAGACAGTGTAATATCTCAGTTGGGGCATCTGCAACTTTTCGAATCTATTTCAGTCCCCTGATGAAAATATTCATACAATCAGTTTTAGATTGTAGCAATCCAACCCGTAGCTTAGTTGCATTCAAAAAATGTTTCTTAGCTGACTATTTCAAGTATATCAGAGGGCAAATTAAGGACTCTCATCAGTATCGCATTTGTGCAGGTCAACATTAGTAATGCTGTGGGCTGTGTGAAAAGGTATAACTGAAATGTGTATATCATCTATGTAATCAGAAGATGACATATAAATATGTCATCTCTATTATCATAAGCATAGTGAGGTGTGATGTGAAAAAGCAGAGGGTACGACAGTGCAGGCTGAGAGGAGCCTTGCTCTCCTAGAACAGTGTTCTCCTTAGTTTCCTCCCCTTAGGCAGGATCCAGCAAGAATACAAGCTCAGAAAGCATTTAGCAAAGAGTGATGCCAACCCATTACATACACACGCTCATATTCATGGCTTTATCCAGTTCCAGCATCCACCTTACGTACTGAGAAAAGTATTTCGCTCAAAACAAGATGAAGAGCACCCCAACACACACACACACACACACACACACACACACACACACACACACACACTCACCAGGAATTGAACTGGCAACCCCCTGACAAGTCCAGTTCCATGGCAACCAGCACCACAGTTCCATGTTTCATAGTGCGTTTCAGGTTTGTCTGGTCTATGATTATACACCATGTAACAGCTAAGGGTTACTTCCCTAGTTTTTGGAACTTTTTGGAGGGTTTTGGGCTGTAACAACCATAAATGCCTAGATTCTGAAAAATGTATCACAGAACACAACAAGGAAAATATCTGATTAGACCTTCAACGCTTGGAATCTGTGTAACCGCGTTTTAAAGATGGAGGGAAAACACCAAATACATAAATAATATCTCTTGTTTGCACAGGCAACGAGGGTCCTGCCCTTTGAAAAGATTTCATTTGCTGTCAATTTGATATTTATCTCCCATTGCTCCCAGGAATTCACTCGAGTCACAGAGAAAGAGGGAACACAGCTCCAAGGAAATAACACAACCTCAAAAACACTGAAACACTTTAAAAGTCAAGTTTACATTCAAGCCTCCGAGGGAAGAAGTATGCAACCCCTTCGAGGGGCTTCATGACTCGGCTCTTTCCCCTGGTCAGCCTGATGCGCCACGCCTCGCCGCCCCCCCCCCCCCCCCCCCCCCCCCCCCCCCAGTCAGTGTTCTGTGGCCGTCTCAATCAAAGGGGCCCGCTGTAGTCTAGGACTGAGGGCTCTGGGGCAGTGACAGTGCATGAAGTCACAAGTGGGCCACGGTTGCCACGAGAACAATGCCGCTGTCTGTGGAAGGACAGTGGTGCTGGAAGGAATCTTACGATGACCACTCCCCCCCCCCCCAGCCCCAGTCCCTGGATCAGACCTAAAGAATTTCACAGTGGTTCCTCACTGTGTAATTGCAGAGGACCGAAGAGCACGTTTGCAGCCACTGAGCAGATGATGACGACACAGAGTAATCATGGGAGGGACAGGGCTGATCCTGTAGCCTTGTGTCATCACCATGGTAATGATGGGGGGGGGGGGGCATGACGTATGCACCATGCCAGTCTGTATGCCCCCCCCCCCAAAATGAGGGGATAAAAGCTAAAAGGAAGATCAAGGAATCCTTCATGCTAAGTGGACTTTCCCTGTATAAATATAGAACTCATACCTACATGTCCTTTACATGTATGATCCCCCCTCTGCAACACACACACACACATACACACACACACACACACACGCAAACACACACATACACACACAAACACACATACACACACACGCTCACAAACACTCTAACACACACACTTGCACATGCTTTTACTCACCCCTATTGTTTTCCTTCAGTCTTTTTCAAACCACCCTTTCTCTCTAATACATTCCTCTCCCTCTCTCTCTCTCTCTCTCTTGCTCTCTCTCTCTCTCTCTCTCTCTTCCTGCTTCAAATCCCAGAATGCTCCTGTGCACACTATACCAGCCCGAGCTTCTTAGGGGAAATAACTTACAAAGCTTCCTTAAATCAAAGATAATTAAATACAGAGTTGCATTTAATTATAATCATGAATTAATTTACTTCAATTTGCAAATAAATAAAAAAAATAATCTGTTTAGATATGAAAATCTGAAAATGTGTTCTCTTCATCATATTTATTACAGGATGGTCTCAAAACATACTCCGAACAGCCATCCGTCTAAGAAGATAAACTAGATACTCATAGCAGTACCAGAATGTTCCAGAATGTTGCTCCACTTTTCTGTTTAAAGCAGAAGTGTGAGTAAGATAAGCTTGCAAACACCATTGAGCAAATCATTGGCGGTTCCAACCATGGCAACCAATGACAGAGCAGAAAACAACATCTAAGGCTTAAGTGTTCCAATCTTTCCCTTTTCTCAGAAGGGTCTGGGGAAAAGATGGACACTCTTTAGAACCCAGGATAAAGTAAGAGGAATGTAAGCAAGACATTATCTGCATTAAAGTCGAATTGAAGCTATGGAGAGAAGTAGATAAATCACTTTAATGTAGTAGCTGTGCTGTCACATCGTTGTAAGACCTGATTCTTTTTCAGAACTGTCAGATTTTCTTATATGAGGGTGACTTACATATCAAGATTACATTATGTGGTCTTCACAAAAATCTTTATACTGTTTTTCTTATTCATGTGATTGCAGTGAGCACAGTACTTTTCAGCTACAGGTCATAAATTTCATATTTCCAGGTATTACTGACTGAGTTTGAGCAATAAATATTGCAGGGCATTAGTATCATTTTATTCGCTTCGATCACACTTCTGTCTTATCTTAGTTGCAATGCATCTGAACTCATTCCAGACCCATGTTTCTCCTCTTCGCTCCCACTCACATCTCATTCATCTCTGTCTCATTCCCATCTCAATCTGTGTCACTTCCATCCTCTTTCCTTCCATCTCTCTGTCTCTTCTATCTCTCTGTGCCTCTTTTTCCCTCTTCCCCTCCTTAATTTCACACTTTCTTCTCAAATCCAGCGCTTTGCTAACAAGCTTAACCTCAGCTTGTGAAACTATACACAGACCTGCTGGTCTACTCCAAAAAGTTTTTTTTTTTTGCAGTTAAGACAGGGTCAACAAGATGCTGTGATCATTAGTCGACACAGCACAGCAGGAAAATGTTGCAATAAAATGTCTTCGGATCTGAATTCTAGTAATTAAATGTAATTTTTACCCTAGAATGATAAAGGACAATTCGTGATTTCATCTTGCCTCAATTGATACAAATATGACATGTATTTGCACAAGTTTACATATCTTTATAGAAATGCTTAATCTAAAATGAATCTTTGGCAGTATGCATAACATCTTATGAGGTAATACATAGTGAACCAACCCCATATCTTTGTAACACTTCATGGTATGGGAGGTTATGTTTGTATCTGAATCTCCACTCTCAGTTCAGCCAGACACATACTGCTGTATTGACTCAAAGAGGGAATTAGACACCATTCAGACCAATATGTATGCATTATCCAGCCATGTATTTATAGGTGGACTTTCTAATTAAATGTGTCTGCTAGAGGCTTTTGTGAATGTACTCATCCAATTATTGGAGATAAACTGTTTGGCAGGGGTTTTCTGAAGGTTTTCTGAAGTACAGCAATAGAGAGAGGGAGAGAGATAAATTCAAAGATAGAGAGACAGATATACAGAGAGAGACAAAGGCAAAGACTTACTGAGGAAGAATTTATGATATGAAAGCTCTTTATGCATTAGCTGTCATGTCATAAAAGTGGAAAAATAAAAGACGAATGCAGAAAAAAAGAAAAATTAAAAGAAAATCGCACAAAAATTTCAATTAAAAGCTCATTACAGTTCTGAGCTTTGTGTTTATCACACACTGCCACCAAGTTTAAAAGCTTCCCACAAAAAAATACATTTTCGCACGCGCAAGTTTCAAACAGAGAGGGGGAGAGAGAAGGGGGAACGAGGGACTGGGGAAGGGGGGGGGGGGGGGGGGGGGGGCAGAGAGAGACTGAGGGAGAGAGTGTGCATGTATAAAAGCCTGACTGAGACAAGGACAAAAATACAGTCGGAGACACGCTCTCAGATGTACTGTGCCTCTCTTCTTCTCTGCTCCAGATACTCTTTGTTTCATTTTCTCTCTTGCCTAATGGAGTGTATAATCTCTGGAATGACACACTGCTTCACTTCAAAACATAATTATATTCGTTTAATACACTGAGTAACAGTAAAGAGTTTTCCCATACATCTGGATCTGCCGAAGCCTTGAAAAGAAATGTTTTTTTTTTTCTTTCCTTTCCTTTCACTTAGATTTGGATTAGTTTTCAGCACACTAATGAAAAGGGACAATCAAGGAACACTCAGATTTTTAGCTTGATTTGAAAGAAAATGTATTTCTGAGTTGTTAATGATGATGATTAGAGGAGAGAGAAAAGAGAAGATGCAATACGCTGGTGAATGCGTGACTTGTTAAACATAATGACGGCTCAGTAAAGCAACAAAAGGCAATTAAACTAATTTCACAGCTTCCTGTGTCGGCTTCAAGTGGGCATCGAGACTTACTGTTCAAGCGCTGCAGTGGGTCTTACAAACCCGCACCAGGTCTCACAAATGTGCAGCAAGACGTACAAGTCTGTAGTGTACAGCTCATCTTAGAAGCCTCCGCCAAGATGCTCAATTCTCCAGCTACTCTCACAAGCCACCCTTGTACGGGTCTAGACATTCTCACAGCTCTGCAGCGGGAGTTATACGGCCTCAGTACGTCTTTCAACCACGCAGGAGCTCCTATGAGCCATCAGCAATGCACACAGTCATGCAGCACATCCTACAATTCTGTTCTTGATTTCACAAGAATACAACTGTTCCTACAAATGTGCAGCAAGTCTTATAAGTGTGCAGCTGTTTTTACAAGCATGTGCCAAGTCTGATAAGTACACAGCTGTTCTTCCAGCAATGCAGCAGGGCTTATACTTGTTTAGCCATTCCTAGAAAAGAGCAGCAGATTTTATATGTGTACAGCCATCATTACAAAGGTACAGCCAGCTAGGAACTACCCAGGGAATGAGCTCCCACAGTAGGTCACGTTGTTGGTGTGAGGGATCACAGAATCCCCTTAGAGAGAGCACAGGACACAGGAAGTGTGTGGCGCTATTGCAGTTTCCTCGGAAAGACCTTTGCTTTGCTTTTCCTGAAGAGAATTTTAAACGGGAGAGCAGTGGTACTGTGGTAGAGCATAAAATGAATTTGTATAGCTTTTTTTCACTTTACTTACAGGGCTATCAAAATATCATTTTTTTGCGAAAGCAGTGGATGCATGACTATTTTCACTGCTTCAAAAGTAAACCCTTACAGTAAGTCAGTTCATTCATTCGTGACATTCAGTCTCTCTCTGGCTGAAATGAAAGGATCTGTACTGCCAGGCTTCAGTACAGCTCTCAGGGCCCTGCCATTGAATTACAGTTACAGTGTGTGTGATACAGAAGCAATCTTAAACTTTTTACTATAGAGAGCAGGCACCTAGCACAAAATATTCAATCACAGTAATAGCTTTCACAGTCCATTTTATGTCTGACCGTGAAGACCTGTGTATGTGTACAAGCATGTGTGTGTCTGTGTGTATATGTGGGTGACTGGGATAATGGTAATAATTGATAAAAAACATCATAAAACATCTTCAAATAAAAAAAGTCATCTGCATAGACAGGATGTTCTCCTGAACATTACTCAAAACTCTTGTTTTTTTTTAACTAATGCAGACAGCTCTCCAGGCTCATTTCAAATGACAAATGGCTAAATCATGTTTGCTGAAGACATCCTTTGTAGTAAGGATGTCTATAGTGCTGTTGAAAATTACCCCGTGGGAGTAATGATAGTCTAGCATCCTTGGGACCAGACCTTCTGCTAATAAGCAATTCTTTCACTGTTTTTTCCTCTGTGGTACTTCAGATAATGTCACCACGCTCAGTGACAGTAATGAGTTTGTTAGGAAGCAGGATGGGTAATACCTCGCATAATTCTGTCATTTCCAGTGACTCTTCTTCTCTGCTTAAGCTGCACACTTTGTACCAGCACTAGAAAAAGAAACTGGAATATTTTATTAAGTACATGTGTTTCAAAAACATATCCCAAACCTCCTTTGACATATTTTGTATTCCATGTTTCAGATTCCTAAAATAAAACAAAATGTAAATCTGAAATTTACAAAGCCCTCTTTTTTTTGCTGCCCTCTCTGATTAGCAAACATTCACTCCAGTACATATTCACCAGTCAAACACATGTACTATGTGTATTATTTTGAAGTGTAAAGTGAAGCAATGCATTGCCTTTCTCATTACTGACAAAGCATTTACCTTCATATCAGTTCATGCCAAAGTTACTGTAATGAAAGTAGCATGCATTAGGGAGTCAACACCTTTGGTGAGTTAATCACCATATCCATTCCATTTCTCTTTTACCTTCAATGGCCGTGGAACTGTATAAGCGTTTCAGCAGATTTTCATAATTTTTATAAACACATAAATCATACCTGATATTAAAATGTGTGCATTTTGCTTAATAATGTTAAATATTCCAAAAAATGATATTTTTAAAATGTTATATATTACAAAAAAACAGACTTCTCAATACATTTCAAATCATATTTAGATTCAGTTTCCATCCTCATCATCCAAGATATTAGTCACAGAGAGGTGTCTTTAAAGTGGAGTTCCATCGATTGAGTTCATCCTTTGGCTGCTTTAAATACAAAATGTATTCCATCTGGCCTTCCTGACAGCAAGGGTATCATCACCTCAAAACAATTACACTACCTAATACCTGAAAATCCTTATCTTTTGATTTTCCTTAATCTTATTCAGCAATGCACATCTTAGTGGTCTCTCCAATATTTTTAAGTAAATCTGATTTAAGCCAAAAACAGATGTATGTTGTGTATAAAAAGATGGAAACATGTTTTGGAATAATCCTCAGACTGAGAGACACTGTCAGTTCTTGAACTGGATGGCACGAAAGAGGATTTAAGAGTTAAGATCAGCTCAAATAACTTTATTCACACAATATTTAATGTTCACTTGCAATTAAAATTGTGGCTAAACCAGTTCCAATGTGGTCCTAAAAAAGGCAAGCTAGAGAGAGAAGGGGGGAGGGGTTTGACTTTGTGCTTCATTAGTCAATAAATGAAAAAATAAAGAGATTTAAATAAGCATGTTTCCTCAAGGGCTCTTAAATCTATACATTAAGCCACTAGTATATTAAGTGATTCACTAAAGGATTTGCTGTAAGGGTATATTGCTTTCTATGTTTCTTGTAATACATTTCTGTCTAAATGGGAGCTGAAATGGTGTTCAAAATAGGCAAACTGCTACCTTAAGTACTGCATACTTTTTAATATATTCATACTTTTGTTACATTCAATGATGCATTGCTTGGTTTTAGATTAAAGTGGACAACATGCAGGAGAATTCTAGAAAATGGAATTATGATGTTATATGTTGAAACTTCATCAGTAACCCAGGGGTGAGTGCATTTCAGTTTGAATCATACCTTAAAAGCTTTAAATACTGGCCTTCTGTTTTTATTGTAACATTACCACCTCGGTGCACAGTCACCTGTTTGTTCATTATTTGTAATCAGATGTTACCACCTCTGTGCAGTCACCTGTTTGTACATAATTAGTAATCAGTGATTAAGCAAAATCCTTTACTGCTTCTTTGCATTCATGAAGACTAATTTGTTGCATAATCCCTTGTTTATTATAATCTTGGCAAGAGATTAAAAGTTAAGTGGATGTGAATATTTTATTTGTGAATAGCTGTTTCAAACACCCCCCTGTTGTTGTTACATCAGTGTCCATCTCCAATCTGGTGTAAGTGCCTTGTTTATGTACAGTCTCACTCCGGATTCAAGCCCGCAGCTCTATCTCTGAATATTCTCCCCTTCTTCCCATCTGTGTGGGATAACATACATAATAAGGCTTAATTCAATTCCTCTGTCCGAGTGCCATCCAGCTCCAAAAACTGATCTTTATCTGTGTTTTACTCCGGTTTTACTCTGCTATGCCCAAGAGTATAAAAGGCTCTCTTTGTGTAACGAAATGGAGCCATGGAGCCATGATCTTGTGTAGAGTCTCTTTCCCTCTCTCTCTCTCTCTCTCTCTCTCTCTCTCACTCGCTCGCTCTCTCTCTCTAGCTCTCTCTCTCTCACCTCTCTCTCGTAGCAGCTCTTGTTGGAGTCTCAGTTCGGCGATGGGCTGGTCTTTGGAATGCTGCCACCCTCTCTCCTCTCTGAACACTGAAAGTGCCCCACGTTGAACAACGGTGGACACGCATCGGGATAAAACAAAAGGGAAAAAAAACCTACTGGGAAAAGACAAAAAACGAAACAAAATGATGATCATCGCATTCTTCGAACAGCGTTACACTGGAGAGACGGATTACACGCGGAACGGACTACCCTTTTAAAACTTGCACAAGGAATGCACAAACACCAGCGCTGTGAGGATACCCGCATGAGGGATGTTGTTTACCCCAAACGCTCATCTCGTGTCACGCTTTGAGTTTCAAAAGTGCAGGCATTGCGCTGTCTGTTCGATTCTAACAAAATAAATCACATTATGAGTCCGCTGCATGACATATGGAGTTTGACGCGACCAAATGAGCGGTTCGATTTGAGTCTCTTTAATACACAGCATTCCCTGCTCAGACACGTGGACTCGATGGCCGAGACGTACAAAACAAACAACGCTTAAAAAGACAAACATGAAAATGCCTGCAGAATGAATGGAACCCAACTCATTCTTACCGCGCCCGCGCCGAACTCCACGGAGAATGCCAATGGCACCAGCGCGCCGAGGCAGCCTCCTCACTGCCAGACCGCGGCCGCATTCATCGTGCTGGTGGTCAGCGTGATAATCATAGTGACCATAGTGGGGAACGTCCTGGTCGTGGTGGCCGTGTTCACCAGTCGGGCGCTCCGTGCGCCCCAGAACCTCTTTTTGGTTTCCCTGGCGTCCGCAGACATCCTCGTGGCCACTCTAGTCATTCCTTTCTCTCTCGCCAACGAAGTCATGGGATACTGGTACTTTGGAAGCACCTGGTGTGCCTTCTACCTGGCTCTGGACGTTCTCTTCTGCACGTCCTCCATCGTCCACCTCTGTGCTATAAGCCTGGACAGGTACTGGTCTGTGACCAAAGCCGTGAGCTACAACCTGAAAAGAACGCCTAGACGGATCAAGTCCATGATCGCGGTGGTGTGGCTCATATCGGCGGTTATCTCTTTCCCGCCTCTGGTAATGACTAAACACGACGAGCAGGAATGCCTGCTCAATAACGAGACCTGGTACATACTATCCTCCTGCGTGGTCTCGTTCTTTGCCCCGGGTGTAATAATGATTCTGGTGTACTGCAAAATATACAGGGTGGCCAAGCAGCGCGCGGCGACTGTGTTCGTGGCCAAGAACGGGCTGGAGAGACAGCCGTCGCAATCGGAGACGTGCTTCGTGCGCAAGGATAAGTCGGAGATGGAGAGTCCGAGCAGCCACAGCTCCGGCAGCAACCAGCGGAAAGAGGAGCTGGACGACATCGACCTAGAGGAGAGCTGCACCTCCGACAACAAAACGAGGAACTCGCGCTTCTCCAAGAGGAGGAAAACGGAGAGCTCTACCTGTTGTGCGAAGCAAAGCTGCCGCCTTTCGTGGGCTTCCAGCCGAGCCTCGCAACTCTTTCAGGAACAAAATACGAGACAGCAATCTATTTCAAAGACTAAAGTTGCACAGATGCGAGAGAAGCGCTTCACTTTCGTCCTGGCGGTGGTGATGGGGGTGTTCGTTCTTTGCTGGTTTCCCTTCTTTTTCACCTACAGCCTCCACGCCATATGCAGGGAAAGTTGTACAATTCCAGACACCCTGTTCAACATTTTCTTCTGGATTGGTTACTGTAATAGCTCAGTAAACCCTATAATTTATACAATTTTTAACAGGGATTTTCGAAAAGCATTCAAGAAAATCCTGTGTAAAACTGCGAAACGCACATGAGTTTATTCCTCGTGTTTTAGTCTCGTTCCAAGCTTGAGTTCACTGTTTACATTTATCCGTATTATTGATTCTATATGTATTTAAGTTTATTGTCATGTAAATAGTGAAACTATTAAAATTGAGATTTACATTTTACGCACAATTCTTGTATTATACGTCCGCCTTTTTATCTTATTTTTCTTGTTTCTTTCTTAAAAAAACTGTGACGCTATTGCATTGAAATTGACTGAAAACTGCACTGAATAAATGCTTACTGCTGATTGTGTCATTGTGAAATCCCAAAGTCGTTAATTATTTTTTAGTCTACATGTTTACATGTGCATATTATTAGGAACAAGGTGACGTCACATTTCTTGTCCGCGGGCAAACGTTCTCTAAACGAAAAGTAACTCAAACTGAAATTTGCCAATCCCGGAGCCAGTTTTGATCTTGTCGAACGTAGCAAGCAAAATGGGGTGCCCATTTTATGCACCTTACACCTATTTATATGACATGTCAAAAATTATGTAATGACGTGTAAATGATAAAATATTTAAATATTTAATGCAATTAGCAACGTCACAAACCGCCAGACATTACTGTTTTCCCCCTAAACAGACTGGTTACTATTCTCTCCATACTTAGGCCTATCCACTACAACAAGCAGACAAAAACAAAAACATACTGACCTCCCCTCCCATTCGCCCACCCCCGACCAACAGCGTCTCTGCCTAAAACTACTACAGTACACCTCTTAGTTACATAACCGGTCCACTGCGGGAATCTTGCAATGCATGAAATGAAACTTGAATTTGATAATGATCCCCCCCCCCCCCCCCCCCCCCCCCCCCTCTCTCTCTCTCTCTCTCTCTCTCTCTCTCTCTCTCTGTGTGTGTGTTAGTTACGTGTGTGTATTGTATTAACTCCCTATATGCACAGCCACTTACGAAAACGATGAGCACTGGTCTGACTGAAACTAAACACAAGGCATTTTTGTTCCATCACTGAACGTGTAATGTGAATAAATAGTCGTAAATCATTTATAAATATCGTAACTGACCTGTCTTTTTAAAGACAATAACTCATATTTATGACCTTAATCCATGCCCGTGTTTGTAATATAAATGAAGTATGAGGTGATTATTATTTCACTTGAAAAACTCTACCAGCGAGTTGAGTTTTCAACCTGGGCAATGTTTACTGTATATGTGTCTATCAAATTGCTCTTTTGAGCAGTTAATTCTGAGGCACTGCGATTCGGTTATAGAGTTGTGTAAAGAGCCTACGTATTCATAGGTTAATATTTATTTATGGATTAGTAATTTCCTAATCATAATCCGCATCCCTCTATCAACAATTAAGTAGCCTATGACGTTCATGTGTCCTGGGCAGCAAAATCAGTTTCAGTTATTGTTTGTTAGTAAAATGAATACAAATTGTGATCAATTTAAGGAGATGTATCAATGAATTTTGGGTGCATGTCAGGCACGGGATAACATTACCAGTTGCACAACACTGCAATTTTATGAGACGCAATTTGTTTTCATTCGTTGTAAATTGCTCTGAACAATAGCGTCTGCCAAACGGCAAAATGCGAATATAATTACGGTCGTAAAATGACCTGAGTTGTATTCGACGAGAATTAAATTACAGATCTGAAAAGGTTAGCAGAGTTTTAAATGACAAGAAGTCCATTAGCTCCGTGCAATTATTAAACAACCAACAGAGCTGTGCATATTATGGCAGAATCCCCTGGGTATACGTTTATGATTCGATTTCATTTGATTTCATGAATGACGCTACGATTGAATTAAATCCTGTTTAATGAAGGTGCAACGTAATAATAAGAGTCCCATCGTTTTCAAAAAGATTAGGCCTAGTCCTGATCCTCCAGCATAAACCGTCGAGCGGATGTTAGGCGCGGCTGAAAAACGCAAGACCCCATCACCAATGTACTGTCCGTGGTGCTGAACGACCCCGCAACCACATTACGCATCTTGGGCTCTAGTTCTTACTCTCAGCGGGGCAGTATATGCACCACACCATAAAGCCCAGCAACATCGGAAAGGTTTTTAGGATCAAACAATCCAAAATCTCGCCATAAGTCAGAATGGTGTGCTAAGGGGCCAAATATTTGCACGTACTGGCCAGTGGAACAAGGAGATTTTCCCCCTTTTTCCTGTAAGTATTTTCTAAACAACAGGCATTTGTAACGAACCATCGCGTACTTTATAATCAAGGTTTTATATAATGTGTTCCAACACACCGTATAGACAGGAAGAAATAACTTGATTTCTCTGGCTATTGATGTAATGTAGCAGAGAACACATTGTGAGGTGAATATTAAGGAAATGGTCAAGCAACTATAAGAGCAAACAGTCTGGTAAATAGTTTAGTAACAAGTAATTTATTGAGCTAAGAAGTCTTATCAGTTGCAGTTAAGATGGATTGTTAGCATTCATAACATCGTTAGGAGGGATTAGGCTGTGTCTGAAGATGATTGATGAGCATACTTTACATATGTAGTTGGAAGCTGTGCTGACAGTGAAAAAATAGCCTGAACCGACATCTGAATCATAGGCTTTGTGAAGCATGATGTGCATAAAAGAACACCCACTGAAATATTCCAATTACAGAGATATTGCGGAGTTCAAAAAGCTTTCAGATGGGTGTGGTTTACTGGACAGAGAAACTGATGATCACAATGGACAAGTGCACCAGGCACCACCAGAGAGGAAAACTGCCAAGAAAAGTTTCTGACTATGTGTCTATGCATTTCAGAACGATCCATGACAGTCCAATCATGGTTCAAGAACAGAGACCAGTAAACCTGATCAATCTTCTATCAAAACAGTGGTGACCATCATGCCAGTGCATAGACTAAATGGTTGCATGGAGTCTGAATGTCCTGCAGATATGTTAATGGGTTTTCCTGAGACACCAGACTCTATTGTTTGTAAACCAGTTCAACTTAATAGAACATTTAAAAGATTCAGTAAATCATACAGTCAATATTCTCAAAGCAGCACTGGCCAATGCACTGTGCACAAAAAGGAGAATAGTTGTAAAAATAATTTATTTTAAGAAACGACAAAAAAGAACTAGTCCAAGATAAGCCACAGTCAAACTTCAGCTCAGAAAGTCTGACTCACTCCCCAGCCACACACCTGTATTAAAAAAGCCTGTAATTAGGAAGGTGAGGATTGTTAACCAATGGCTGGTCTAACACAATTACACATATAACCATGCCAACAACAGCTACAATCAATCTGTTTGAAATCAACCTGATTGAATTAGATGAGCTTTTGGTAAGTTGGTAAACTGATGATTGACAGCAGATTTCCATTAAAATTCAATTGTTAACATTTAACAGTTGCAGACATTAACAAACATTAGCAGTTCTATGGGGATACGTGAAGGCTCTCTTTAACAATATCCCACGCTCTCACACAGAGAGTGTGATCAATATATAAAGATGCAGGTAAGCATGATGTGGAACCTCTGGGGACAGATCACTCAATTTTCAATCTGCTGCTTAAGATAAGGAATAATCTAAATCAGCAGAGACTTTGAAAGCATGCTGCATATGGGCATTTTATCCAATAATGCAACAGAGGTTATAACAAATGTACAATATACAGTATTGAGAAGTTGTATTTGCTGCTGGAGGTGATTTGTATTGGTGCCAGGCAGCCATAGTTTGAAGCTGCGCAGCAGTGCAGAACTTACAAGCAATCGATTTTGACATGTTTGCATAATGCACAATGATTTGCTTTCCCATATGCAAAGAGCTGCACTGTTCCAAGGTGATCATTACAACACACAAGACTAAACTATAGCAATGGCCTGTTTTTCAAGTCTGTTTTCAAAAGCAATTCATTATACATACATATATCCAACATAATAAAGGAAACCTGAAAATCTTGTGTAGCTGTATATTTTCACATAATTTTCATCAATAATGTATGGAGATGTAATTCAAAAATGTGGATTCAGTGAAACGAGGAGTGCTCATGTGTGTTCAATGAGTTAGGGATTTCAGGATACTCTGAGGATCAGGCCATAAAATGGAATTAGTGTCCAGCTGGAAAAGCAAATACCCAGCAGGCACATACAGAATTCAGCTAAAAAATGCAATGCACTCAGACTTAAACAGCCCCGGTATTAGTGGAGCGAATCACCCCTGGCTGATGTTTAATCACCACCTTAGGCACACTGTATATTCAGGCTTGGAGGATTTCCATATTTATTTATTTATTTTTTAAAATATGCCTTCCTCGCCTAAACACGCCGACTGAGTTCAGTAAAAAGTGCACTAAGACATCGAGCTGTACTGATTTAGTGAGAGTGCAGAGAAAGATTATGCAATTGCAAGTTCATAAAAAAAGGGTTCATTCAGTGTTGGCATGCATGTCCTTTTAAGGATACAGACCTACATTGTGACCTCATGCGTCCTTGATTATGACAACCACAGAACAGATTGTGGTTATATCTTTGGAATCAAATTGTGGAAGAGTTGGTGCATTGTTAAAAAAGAATTTTGTTGAGTGCCTCGCATGGTGTCTCACATTATATATGATAATTCATAATAATTCAAAGGTTGAATCAGATTTAAACAGAATTACCTATCACTTGCTCAGTATGGTGCAATGATTTTCTGCATGATGAAGTCTTGCCAACCTATTCATGTATGAGGAGTATTATGTTTTAGTCCTAAAAATGTCAGAGAAGGTTTAGTTTTGTTTTATTTTGTCAAACAGATTAAAAACACAAACATGAACAGGTACGGTGTAAAATCCAACAAGGCTTAAATGAGGAGCTGAGCCAAAGGTTTCTGCCTAAAACCATGCAGGAGTCCAAGTGTCGAAGTGTATGTTATTTTAAGGCAGTTGTGTATACCACAAGTCCAACTGTAGCCAGCACTGACCCTCTGCCCACCCTCCCAAGCTGCCATTTAATTGGCTAGGCAGTTTCTCTGTGTAATGTGTCATCAAATGAGACCTCCTGAACCTTTGGTTATCTTGTAGCAATATTCTGGGGGATTTTTCACTAGTTGCACAGAAGTCACTTGTAAATGCAGTTTTCTAGCAGATTTTTTTTTATCTTCCGGAAATCATCTTGAGCAGCATACATTTACAATATTATGAAACTGATGGAAAACTGATACAATTAGCATCATATAAATCATTTAAATATAAATGAAAACTTACAAATGAATAGAAAAACAAAATTTGTTTAAACGCGTCTTTACACGAAATTGTAAAATGGTATTTTTATGTGTAAAAATGTACAGTCTACATGTTTCATGCTTGCCAACAGTTTTCCATTATGTATTTATAGTTGACTCAGCTATCAGAATAGAACAACCAGGCAGAGAGACATTTGGGCCAAGGTTCAACTGTGGTGACTCCCAAAATTTCAATCAAGCCACAGGAGGCTTAAAATAATGATACCGTGTCAGTGTCATATCTTATCTTGAAAACATTGTCAGTATAACCAGATTGAGTATGACACACCATGACACTATAGATGGCAAAGAGCTATTATGTCACAGGGTTAATTATTGAAGAGAAAGATCTAAATATATCACTTAAGCCTACTGTAATCCCTTTCACCCTGAGGGCATATGAGCATTGCTTACAGTACAGATAGCTCTCAGGCCAAAATTCAATGTAACCACAATGTGTTTGTCTCTGAATGAGAAAAAGAAAATGCTGCTGTTTTTTGAAGTTAAAAAATCACAATATTGTAAACTGGACAGTTACTGATTTAACAAAAATGTCTGTGCAGGCACAAATTGCATTGTGGCTAGATTGAATCTTTCTAACAAGATTTTGGCAGAACAAGATATATGGACCACCTCCACCTGAAGCTGAACCTGGCTAAAACTGAGATGCTTTTCATCCCATCCAAGTCCTCCCCGTTTCAAGAGCTCTCCCTCAGCCCAACCTCTCGAAGCCTTACAACCAATAGCACTGTCAGTAGGCTTGGTGTAACGCTTAATAGCAAATTGTCCTTCTCCTCTCAGGTGACAGCAGTGAGTCAGGCTTGCAGATTCTTCCAACATCCCAAGGATCTGCCCCTGTCTCACTACGTAATCAACACAGCTCCTAGTTCAGGCCCTGGTCCTCTCACACCTGGACTACTGCAACTCCCTCTTTGCATGCCTTCTTATGTGTGCAATAAAACCTCTACAGCTAATCCAAAATGCAGCTGTGCGACTTGTCTACAATCAGCCTGAACATAGACAAGTTGCTCTCCTCCTCATTTCACTTCAATGGCTCCTTGTTATCGCTCGCATCAAGTTGGCGTCGCACCTTGGTGCTGGCATACAGGACAGTAAATGGGACAGCTCCCTCATACCTACGACCCCTCTTTACACCCTATGTTCCCTCAAGATCACTGCGCTCTGATACCACAGGGCAACTGACTGTCCCAAACTAATGGGGTCTGTTACGCACCGCTCCCCTTGCTCCTGTCTCCTCCCTGTTTTGCAGACGCTAGGTGACAGGTGGATGCAGCAAGGTGGGCGGAGCCAAAAGTTTAAATGATCGCGGCGGAGAGCTGTCATCTCCCTCTCAAGGCGGATGCACCACTCCAGCTCCAGTGTTTTTTTTTTGTTATTTCTTTTGGGTTTTCTTTCTTTTTTTCCCTTTTGTTCTTGTTTCAGATAATCGTAATTGTAGTGGTATGTTTTTATTTTCTTCGCAGTATGGAATTGGACCTGGCGCTCTTTGAACGCACAGCCGCCCGTCAGGAACAGTGCTCGGCAGGGTGCTCCTGCCGTCCACAGCCCTGGGGTCACACTGTGGGTAGGTGCGAGGAACCCCTTTACCTCCCTGCCAGGGTTACGGTTTTTCTTTGGTCTGGTTCTGTTTTACCTTGGTTATGTTTTCTGTTAAATCCCCTACCTTTGAATGATTTAATAAACACTGGTTTTGTTTCCTTGCAACAACGTGCTGGGTTTTATTGTATGGTTGGCCGTATCAGGGTCGCTCATCTCAGATACAGTCCCTGTCTGTACTGGTCCCTCAGTGGTGGAATGAACTCCTCAAGGGGTTTAGGACAGTGGAATCACTGGCCATCTTCCAACGCAGACTGAAAACCCACCTCTTCAGACTGCATGTTAGTTCCATTTCTATCACCACCCCCTGACACCTGCTACTTCTTGCGTTTGATGCTAATTTTATGTGTAGTATTATGACTTATTATGATTTGTGTTCTAGGGACTGTTTTATAGAAGTATACTTGGTTTTTGTCAGAGTGCACATGTTAACTTGTGGCAGGGCTTGAATGATGTTATGCTCATACTCACTGGTCTGGATGTGTTGTGAGCCTGGTCTGACACTGTTTCTCATTTAAATTCAATGGCTACACTTATGTTCTATTCTGACAAAAGTCGCTCTGGATAAGAGTGTCTGCTAAATGCATATAATGTAATGTAATGTAAATCTGACCTCTAACCACTGAGTACACACAGTTGAAACCACCAGGATATTCAAGCTTTCCATTAGCCAAAACTTTCTTTTGACATAGAAATCTTTAGAGATACAGTCTCAGACATGTTATTAATATCAACCTACTGCTACTGTGAAGATGATCCAAGAGGGTGAGTTGTTTTCAAGTAATTTTTGGCAAAGAGAGAAATATTTCCCCTTTTTAGCTAATTAATACTAATGGCCCGGGAGTTTCACAACATAATGACATTGTTTCTTTATAATGCAGATTGTGGAGTGTTCTGTCACAATTCATTTGCTAAAAGTGGTATATTAAGTAAAATCAGATTTAGGTTGTCATGGACGAGCCCAAAAGAGCTGCATCCTTGCAGTCTCTTCAACTACACAATTTTGGTACTGACAGATGAAAGTGGTGACAATGAGCAAACTGTCACAGGTAAGCTTCAGTTTGGAAGCCACATCAGGTAATCAATCAAAAAAATCTAGATGCATGGGCCACAACCTGAGACTGTTAAATGTTAACTGTCATCTTTGCTTCTCTGCCCCGTGCTTCCATTTCCGGGATGATCTGGTGCCTCCTGTGCTGGTGCGCTGCCGTTTTGTGTTTGACAATGGCCCCTCATGAATATTCATAGGGGGGGGGGGGGCAATCAGAGCACACAGATCTGAGTTTTTTTTTTTGCTGTTGAACATTCTGTGCTGAATATCTATTTACTAAATAGAATTTCACTGGCGTATCTGCGTTCATCCCCCACTGCACATGACTTAACCACTTTGAGAAAATGCTTGGAGCGTCCTGCAGAATGCGCACTGAGATTCTCTGGAAGGGAAAGGTTGAGATCATTGCCTCTTTCAGGTTCACTGCACATTCTCATGTTCTTATCTCAAGTATTTTGTCAAGTGCCTGGGACAAAAGCTTCTGAGCTTCCTCATGCATGCACAACGAATATTAAAGGAGGGAACAAACTGGAAAAGCAGGGTTTGAAAATGAGATGGGAGGTTGCTGTTTTATCTGAGAAGATAATAAGAAAGAAGAAAAAAGAATGTGAGGATGATATCCTTGAAGACTGCATTGTTAACCACAAGAAAGACTTTTTTTTCATTGTTTCTAATATCGGACAGAAAGAAGGGCAGGAATATCAACCCGGCTCTTCTAAAGTGCACCAAATTGAATTCCTTTCAGAAGGTGTCTCTGATCTCACCAATACCACATTAACAGAAAAAAGCAAAGAGGCGACGCAGGGGCAGTCATGAATCATCCATTCGGAGATAAGAGCAAACCCTCACTGAGAGCAGTTTTTTTATCTGAAGTGTGTACACAGTGTGATAGTGTGATGCTGCTTTGCTGTTTCCTGTCCTGTTTTAGAGGAGGTGGATTTGGTGAACAGCGGTCTGGCAGCAGACAGGTACATTCCTCCAAAGTGCAGACCCCTTTCTCTACGGATGTGATATCCCTGACCCTAATCCTAATTGTATTTCCCGGAAGAAAGCGTATCGCATCCGTGGACAGGGGTATTTTGCTGAGTTTGACTGTACTGGACAAATCTGCCAAAGATCACATCTTTGGATTTGATCGAGGTCAGCATCTGGGAGATGGGCAACTCAGCCCTTTTCTCAGCCACAGCCTATGACTTCTGAACGTCAGCCTCAGACCTTCTCTCTCTCTAGCCCCTGCACTCTGCACTTCCAATTCTCCTGATCTCTGACCCCTGACCTCGCTGTCTGTCTGCAATGGTCAAAATGCCTCGACTCACTCGGTGGCACATAAAGGTTTGATGATGGCTTGATTTTCTACTGATAGGCAGACATAGGTAGCACACTCCAGGCTATGAGTTTCCTTTAGGGAGGGATTGGGACCTGACCCTCAAAGCCTAATTAAAGGATGTGCAGTTGGAGTCACTGTAGTGTGTTGGCAGTTATCACTACAGCAACACAGAAAGGATTATAAATGGATTTTGTCCTGGATGCAGCTTGAGGGGATGAGACTTTACACTGTCTGGCATCACAGCTGAATTAACCACATGAGGGACACTGTTCTGTGAATGGCCTGTAATCACACACTCACACACACACACATGCACACACACAAACACATATACACATAATTGCACACACACACACATGCACACACACACACACACGTACACATTGTAAAGCTTAGGCCATAATGGCAGCAGTTATAACTTTAATAATACAAGTATGTAACTCACATCATTTAAAATTCCTCAGTAATATCTGTCAAAATGACCTTGAATGATAATGATCTGATGATAAAGATTTGACAATAATGAATGAGGCATTTTCATTGAGCGACATAAAGCATTAGAATGATACAATAATTATATGCCAACAGCCCTGTTTTAAAAATAAGATGATGAGATCATGACAGAGGCCATTACAAAATGATTTAAGGCAAAGGAAATGACTGACAGGTGTTTGAGAGTAAATGACTGAAAACAAGTGTGATTGTTGGAAAACGATCGTTATTGGTAAGAGCATTATAATTGATTTATAGTCATCTTTCTCTGTGTGATTGAGCCTCAAGAGGAGGAGAGGCGAGGTTGACTGGTGGGCAGGGCTACTCTCCATGGAAACCGGAATTGAGCTACTTGGGTTCGAGGGCATCCAGGGACTACTAACTTTCTGGGGTGAGAACAATAAACACTCACTCTGACATCAACGTACCAGAGCCTTCGGCTGAAACACATTGGTGTTTTTGAGATTTAAGGTTTTAAGATTGTTTCCCCCCTGTGAGAGGTCCCTGCGTGTAGCTGGACTTCATTTATTGTCTCCCACTAGGGGTGCACCTCAGCGACGAGGGTCATTCTCACACTCTCCCAAAGCCCAGACTCCGCCACTTTCAAGTCCTAAATTACTGTCATTTGTGCCTCACAAACAATTCTATCTGGGGGATCAGAAACAGTTTAAAAGAGTTTCGTTCAGCCACTGTGACTCTTTTGGCTCAGATTGAGCCATGTCAGTCCAGCTGGTGCTGCTGTCCTACCATGACACAGCAATATACTGAGCTTATGTTGATGTTTACATATTACACATTTTAATTGCATTATCACAAATATACAAATGTTCATCACTTGTTTATTGCATTATTATTTTTTTCTATGCTGAAAATGACATTTTTTCATCAGGAACAAATCTCTCTGCACAGGTATATTTATTGAAACAGTGTGGTATTCAGAGATTTCCACATCTAGATGGATCTATCTGGTGAAACATGTGCTTCCCTGGGCCTAGTCAGAGAGTGAGAGAGAGAGGAGGTTTGTATTCCTGTGATTGTATTTGCCTCTCTCCTTGTTTTTCTGCTTGGTATGATGCTAAGGCTGGCAGTAAAAGCCTGGCCCAGATGCCCTCGTTGTAGGTATAAAAAGTTGTGTAATGTGCTTATGAATCAGACAAAGTGCCTCTGCAGGGACAGGATCTCCACTATAATTAAAACCACACACAGCACCGATACCATCTCTCTCTCAATCTCTCTCTCACTCACACTGTGACACACACACACACACACACACACACACACACACACACACAGAACAATAGCAAAAAAAATCTCTCCCTCACACACACTCACACACACACACACAGACACACACACACAAACACATACAGAACAGTACCAATACCATTTATGTCTTTCTCACACACACACATGCACACACACAAATTAGTAACAACAAAATCTCCCCCCCTTCTCCATTTCTCTCTCTTCATCTCTCTCTCTCTCTCTCTCTCGCTCTCTCTCTCTTACACACATACACACACACACGCACACACACAAAATCAGCTTATCATGAGGAACATTTCATTTATTTTTGATTTCTTCAACAGTGATGTAATAAATGTGGGTCAGCTGGTGGGTAGAGAGGAGCACTTGCGTGTGACTGCTACAATACCCAGGGCCACGTTTGACTGCCAGGGCTGAATACTCTGTTTTATCTCTGAATCGGCATAACCTTTATGCCACGGAGCCACTCTATTTATTTAAGTGCTTTGAGTTTGAGAAAAGTGCTATATAAATAACATGTATTATCATATTAATATTGTTCCATTTCAAATTTAAAGGAACCCAATGGGACTGCAGTACAACTAAAGAGCTGCTGTGTAAGCTGCTCCTTTTCCAGCTGTGATCTGATGGTCTTATCTAAGTCAGGTAAACTAAGCGCTGATTTTCACTATGTGGGCTTGCATATAGATCAGCTGTACTGAGAGATGATCTTTATTGTGTGGGTGTGTGTGGAGATCAGCTGTACTGAGAACTGATCTTTACTGTGTGGGTGTGTGTGGAGATCAGCTGTACTGAGAGCTGATCTTTATTGTGTGGGTGTGTGTGGAGATCAGCTGTGCTGAGAGCTGATCTTTATTGTGTGGGTTTGTATGGAGATCAGCTGTGCTGAGAGTTGCTCTTTACTGCGCAGGTATGTGGAGATCAGCTGTGCTGAGAGCTGATCTTTATTGTGTGGGTTTGTATGGAGATCAGCTGTGCTGAGAGTTGATCTTTACTGTGTGGGTGTGAGTGGAGATCAGCTGTACTGAGAGCTGATCTTTATTGTGTGGGTTTGTATGGAGATCAGCTGTACAAAGAACTGATCTTTACTGTGTGGGTGTGTGTGGAGATCAGCTGTACAAAGAACTGATCTTTACTGTGTGGGTGTGTGTGGAGATCAGCTGTACTGAGAACTGATCCTTACTGTGAGGGTGTGCATGGAGATCAGCTATTCTGAGAGTTGATTTTCACAGTGCAGGCAGGCAAAGAGATCAGCTGTACCAAGGGCTGATCTTCACTGTGTGGGCATGCGAATGGAAGACAGTGCTGTGTGGGTCTCTGGGTTCCCATCCTGCATGCCGTTCTGCCTAATGTCCTGCCATGGCTCAGGCTGGTCTAACTGTGCTGTTGGATTATGGCAGGGGGACAGCATGGCAGGGATTAGTGTGACGTGTGACAGTGGATTTGAGTGCATCTTCAATTCTCCTACGAATAAGAATGATCCTTAAACAGCTGCAGAGGGAGCGAGGAATTAGCAACAGGAAAGGTGAAGAGTATGATTACGAGTAATTTTATGCTCTTTCTGTCAAAAAAAGAAAAATATCCATCACAAATATGGGCAGGAGACCCTGGTGGATTGTGGACTTTCCATTCATGGTTTTGAATGTGGCCCTCAGGTGGCCTTCCACAGTCCTGGGTCAATTCTCTTTTCCACAACAAGTCACTCAACACTCTCTCTCCACTGATATGATGCACGTTGTTACTAACCTACTATGATACAGCCATATACTATGCTGATATGCTAATGTTTATAAATTACATATTCTACATATAATTTAATTGTATTATTACACATATATAAATGCTCATCATTTATTTATTGCATTATTAATTATTTTTCCACCCTGAAAATGATGTTTTTGCATCACGTATGAATCCCTCTCTGAAAATGTATTTATTATTGAAGCAGTGCAATATTCACATATTTCCACATCTGGATGGATCTATACTGTGCACTCTCTGAGAGTGGTGACAGTCTGCTGTACCCTACAATAAAAGCCTCTGCTACAGCTGGGATTTGCAGTAGAAGCCCCCAGCTGAGGCCTTGCTTTGCAGGAGAGATGGGGGCTTGTCAGAAGTATCTCCAGCCTAACATGCATACAGTGGAGCTGCTGTTGTACCACCCCCTGTTTGAAGGGAGAAAAACAATGTTTTTGGCCTTTTGTACTGCTCTCAAACAAGGTGAAGAGAGACAGGAGATGGAGTTTGTTTAAAAGGGATAGAAAAGAGGACAGAGCTTGTGAAAGAGAAGCTTCACCTGTTCCCCGAAGCTATTAATTGTTTGTTGATTGTTCAAACGTCGAACCTTGTCAATAACTGAGCTCAATTTAGATCAAATAGATCAATTCAGTTAATTGTTTCATTATCAATTGTCTTTGTGTAATCCAGCATTTCCAGCCATTGGTTAACGAGCCTCACCTGCCGAATCAGGCTTGTGAAATACAGGTGTGAGGCTGCAGTGCCAGGAGACTGAGACGGTTTGGTTCTCAGGCTGGTCCATTTTGATTGCTTTTTGAACGTTTGCTCCTTCTGTTCCATTTTGGTGAGACGTGTCGTCTAGCTTCCTCACGTAGCTGGAGACGGAGAGAGAGTCCCGTTTCCTGAATTACTGTCTCTTGCATGCTGAGTGACAGCAGCGGTGCTGGCTCTGTCCAGGAGCGGCCTGATTCCCGCCACGCTGGAACACCATGCAGCGGAGGCGCTAATCCCACCTTAATCTTTAGTGAATTGCCCATAATACCACAGTGCCAAAAGAAATGGATCACGGAGCGAAATGTTCTGGTGGTTTTCTGAAACAACATCAGTGGATTCACCATGACTGCTGGGAATAACATCCCCCCTGCTCACGTGTGTGTTCCGTACGTGCTGAGCCGAGTTCTCCCTCCAGACGTAACCACTACAGTGCTTTTCTCTGTATATATCATTGCCGCTGCTCGGGGGCTCCCCAGGTTTGGTGTTCGCTTTGTATTGATGGGGGGTGGGGCAGAGGCAATGGTTATTGCTCTCATAACCTAAAGGATGCCAGTTTACCAGACAAAAACAGGAGCACTGCATCCTGGGAGTTCGCACTGACAGAGGCACTGAAAAGCTATGTGTTGTTAACCATGGTTGTCAAAGGCCCAAATGTCTGTAAACTCGGCCCTGTGGGAAATAAAGGCACACGTATACTGAAGCCATTTTACTGCGCATGTGAGCTCAGAACAATGGATCTGCAAGGCTCATTGTGTGGATGCCATTTCTGCAGCAGTGCAGCAGTTGATTACAACTACAATTGAATTCAGAGCTTATATTTGAAAGGGGATTCTCAGGTCTTTTTTGCATAATAATGCAAGTTGGATAATATCAGAAGATGGAAAAAAGCACGTGGCAGTAATTGGGGGTGAAAGGGAGCTTTTTGGAGCAGGGGAAGGAATGGGAAACACAAAGAATGACATGTCACAGATTTTTTATGACTCAATACTGTTACTGCAAGTGTGGTTCTCCTAACTGTCCACAGAAAGTGAGCGTTACAGATGCAAGATGTACACCACAGTGGGTAAGACAAAGGCGTGCCCTGCTCACTTTAAATACAGTCATATGATTGAATGAGTCTTTGACAGCTTTCCCGGAGTCCTTTCCCTCTGAGATCTAAATGGAGACAAGAGGTGGGAGGGGGAGGAGAGAAAAACACACCAGTCTAAGTCAGCCAGATCTGTCAGAGTGGTTTGAAACTTCTGGGTCTGGACTGAATGGTGTGTTTCTTAAAAACAAAAAAAATCCCCTCAGCATTACTTTTGCTGTAGACACTGTGTTCTCTGATACCTATCAATACCTCAGTGAGTCATCTGTATTTCAGCTATTACAGATGGATCTTTTTCATTCTTCTCAGAACACCTTTCTTTATCCTCAGTTGTTTTTTTTTTTTTTAAGTACTTTCTCTTATCAACAGTCCTTGTCCCCAGATAGGTTTGTGGCTTAGTGCCACACAAAAGGGAGTCTGGATTGATCAAAGCTGTCTGCTTTTTCATCCCTGCAGTCTTTGTTGTGAAGAATCAGAGTTTTCCTGTTGTAAATTCCAGAACATGAATTTAGAATTAAGCACATCAGTGATGGGTATTTATTTGTTGACGCTTCTTTGTGAAGCACTGGCAAAAGCCTAGATCTCAAAACAAATAAAGGAAACTCTTTTCAGATGATCAATCACTGTGCTGCCTGTTACATACCCTGATTTTTTTATTGGCAGTGTGTGTATCTCTTTCACTGAACTGAGTCAATGGAGCACAGTACATAATTAATGACCTCATTCAGGGTAATTTCCACAAACTGATTTATTTATTTTACTTTTTTTAAGAGCTTAAGACTTCTTGCATGATGTTCCTTTACCTAACAAGAGTGCACCAATAAAGCCTCACCTGAAGCCTCACCTGGGAAGTGAAGCAGAAACATTGCATTTTTAGCACACCTCCACACTGCTGCTGCCTGTGTGTAGCAGAGCTGAAAATAGTAGCAGTATGAGTCCTGTGTAAGGCCAGTTGGGTAACAGTTAGCAGAGCAGCTTCAGTGGTGACATCACTCCATGAGACTTGAATAGATAGTATTGTTGCTGATAGAGATAGGGTGAAAAAATGCCTTTAGCCCAAATGGTAACAACAAATTTTCTTGTGTGACGGATTATTGATGGGTTATTTGTTGTATTATGTAACTATTTTGAATCTCACTTGCAGAGGTGCCAGCTGTTTTCATGTCCATTACACATGCAGACGGCCAAGTACCAGCCTGCACACTGTGGTTTTTTCCTTCAGAGGGAGTAATGCACCTCAGTCTCATCCTTAGCGAGGCCACACCACCTCTTCTGCATGGTGGGATTGATTGATGATTGATGATGGTTTCCACAGGTATTTACAACATAGGTAATTCATGGCAGGACAATAATAATAATCACCATCATCACATTACTGTCATTTACCAAACACTCTTATGCAGAGCAACTTAGATAAGTTACAATTTTACACGTTTATATAGCTGAGGCTAGTGTGGGCAGAGTACAGCAGCAGTGGCCCTTCACTGAATCAAACCGAGAACCTTAGGGTTACACACCCTGCTCCTTACCACTACACCACACAGCCATCACTCATCATCATCATCATCATCATCATCATCATCATTGTCATCAAATGAACACTCCAACCAAAGTTGAAACCCGATCAGTGTTACCTTTTTGACAGCTGTACTACATGCCATCAACAATTTGCTGATCAAAGCATTAACAAACATATTGTTTGTATTCATTCATATATGATTCCTCCTCCTTTGCTTTCATCCTGTTTGATTGTCTTGCCCCTTCCAGATCTGCCCCATCCCTTATTAGCTGTTGGGTGACATGAAAGTCAAGGCCTTGATTTGGCAGCAGAATATCAGGTTTCTTTCTCTCAGGAGTCAATACCCTTTAATTACCAACAGCTGACAAAAAGAAAGCTTCTGACATTGACCACACTTAATCAAACCTGTAATAAAAATGAAGAAATATAAGCCTTTCCAATTTAGCTGAGGTGCCTCTGGTTTTTGGTCTCTCTGTTAAGCCTTTTTTTGTAATGAGTCTGAGATTATAAAGCGCTTTGTGGCTCCTAAGAGTCCTTCATCCTGATTGCAGAAAGAGGCTCAGTCCAGTCGTGAGTCAATCCAATCTCTTCAGGACAATGGGAAGTGTATGCAGGTATGGATGAAGAGTGGTGTTTTTCTCATCCTCAGTGAATACAAGTTGATATAATAACATTTAGTCTAATAGTGTATGTGTTCCCAACAGAGCTGTATTTGGAAGGCTGGTATAAAAGAAGGTATAAACATTGCATATAAACAAGATTTCCAGTTTTATTGGATGCTTTAACTCTTACTTTCCTCAAGCTTCCATTGGTTGGTGCAGTGTATATTTTTGTAAATAGATTCATGTTTAATATAATAAATTGGATTCTTACCTTAGCAGGGTAGAGTAATGTGACAGAAATTAAGCCAAGATAGACAATCTCATAGTGGCGACTGCTATGAGACAGTACAGAAGACATAACATTATTAGAATTTAGCAGACACTTGTATCCAGAGCAAATTACATAGGTTACAATTTTACATGGTATCCACTTATACAGCTAGATATTTACTGAGGCAGTTGTGGGTTAAGTACCTTGTTCAAGGGTACAGGGTATAGGGTACAGGGTAAGAAATGACTGACTTCTTACATTATTATCATGGCCTACAACCTTGCTTTTTTAAATCTAGGGAAAACCACTGCTTGCTGTTGTGGGCCTGTGAATAATAATAGCAATGCTATTATTATTGTACATAATAACTGTGACAGAGATGGGTGAAGCACAGTGTGAGGGACCCCAAAGATGGGTGAAGCACTGGTGAGTGGGGCACCCTGGGATGGGAGAAGTATGGCAGGGGAATGCGTGAGGGATGCCTCAGTGTGTAAAGTACATGGATGCGCTTCCCGAAGGGGAGGGCAGTGTGACAGAGTGCTGTCACTACGGTTGAGTATGCGCTCTGGCTGCCATACCAACGAGCCTGGCTCTTTGTCACTGCGGTCAAGGCTGCAGTTGGGTACCCTATAGACCTGGGTTTGAGGCCGGGTGGAGTGACTGCTCTCACCTTTCGCTACAATAGCTAAATACATGTGTACTGTGATACTGTGATCAAGGACGCAAACCTTGAAACATAACAAAGCCAAATAAAGCACTCTAGGTCTACAAAACAGAGCATTATGCAGCTTTTCTTTCAGAGGAGGATAGACACAATTCTGACCTGAAGGCCACATGAAATCAAAACAACCATTTTGTTTGTTTGTTTTTCTCTGCTCTGAGGGTTGGTGTGCCGTTCTATCAGCCTGGTAAACCCAGCTGCTCCAGAACTGTCCTTTTAAGAGCCTGGAGGATTAGTTCTCTAAGCTGTTTTTTTCAGTTCATCATCAAATTTGTACAAAGTATTGCATAATTATATCTAATGGTCCCCAGCTGAGTTTGGCTCAACAGGGACAGCGTCAGCGGGGCTGGCCAAATTGATTGTTTCCGAGTGACAGCTGTGTGGCTAGACATTCGCTTCTTTTAATGTGATCAGCAGGAATCCATCTGCAGAGCGACACACAGGAGGATAGAATAAATAAAAAGAATAAAATATGGGAGGAATAAGGCTCTCTCAGGGGTCTTGCCACTGTAACCCCCCCCCCCCCCCCCCCCCCCCTCAAAAAAAAAAAAACCCACCTCACCACTGACCCCTGAAGCACAGACTGGCGCCAATGGGAGGATGGCTGTGCTTAGACAGTGTAAATGTAGGGGATGGGGGGTTGTTGTGGGGACTGTCCCATGCCTAACCCCTCTGGATCCCTTAAATCTTTGCTGAAAGTCCCCAGCTGGAGGGAACAGTCACCCCACAGCTGGGTCCTCACAGCCCTGCCACGCTCTGATATGATATTAAAACCTTGCTGTCATCCTCCATTCCAAACCCCCACTGTAACATCACACTTCTGTGTGTGTGTGTGTGTGTGTGTGTGTGTGTGTGTGTGTGTGTGTGTGTGCATGTTAAAACAGCTATATTGACAGTTGCAGTTGTGCCACATGTAAATATTTGGCTTTGGGGAAAAAAAAACAGCAGAATTTTAATTTGCTTTATTGGATCACTCCATACATGCTGAGTATTTATGTATTTCAAATATTTTCCATTCATTATATATTTTTTGTACATACATAAATGATGGTAATTATGCAAAAATACATTATATAGTCATTCAATAATAATATAATCGATATTAATTAAAACAGTATCATGTAATACTGTACTAACATTCAGTGTCAGTTTACTGAATATTCTTTTACAACTGAGATTTTACAAGCATGTTCACTCCCAAGGGGCTTGTTTCAGGGAAGGGACTGTTAAAAGTACTTACTAATAAAAATGCCATTTTCATCTCTTCTCCTAGACCAGCCTAGAACGTAAAATACGCGTGCAGCTCTCAAACCACACACACAGTCTGGGCTGAGAAAACGGCACAGTGCCGAGTGTGAAGGTGTGACTATCTGAATTCTACACCATGCTCCAAACAGACACTCGTGTGGTTACATTCACCGTCACGAGCTCTGAGTTTTCTTTGTGGACATACAGAGGTATGTAGTAATGAATCCGCTACTGTCACCCTGGTGTCCCGTGAGGGGTTTTTTTTTTTCTCTGAAATCCCACAAATCCCATCTTCCTTTCCACCTCCAGAATGCAGACACAGAGCAGTCACCTCTGCATGGCTCTCCTCTGTTTCTACATGTGTACACTGTGTGTTTATGGTATTATTTAGACTCATTATCTTAGGACATAATTGTTATTAATATATTGGGAGTCAGGGCCTGATGGTACTGGAGATATACTATTACTCCAAAGTTCATTTAAAATGTAAAAAACAAAATTCTATAGAATAAATGTAGAAAAAAAGCATATTTATGGAGGAAAAAATACAGAAATAAAGAAATCTTGCTTTAGATAACAGAATATGTTTTCCAATGCATTTGCACCACAGATTCTTCAGATGTCAATTTTATCATCATATATTTTTCATTTTGAACAGAAAATATCTAATTTTGCTAATTTCTTGCTAGAATATCTCATTTTAGCTGGATATAAAAGGGTTAAGCAACTATGTCCATATGCACCCAAGTGGTTGGGAAATCTAATCGATTTGGTTGCCTGTCTGTAAGACTGCATAGCACATGTGCATCTGTGGAAGGGAATGCAGACCTCCTGTCTAATCCTGT
Source organism: Megalops cyprinoides (assembly GCF_013368585.1). Taxonomy (NCBI): domain Eukaryota; kingdom Metazoa; phylum Chordata; class Actinopteri; order Elopiformes; family Megalopidae; genus Megalops; species Megalops cyprinoides. Next base: position 39,999,843 of record NC_050585.1, on the reverse strand, counting down.
GACCAGCACAGTCTTCAGCCTTTGCAGGAACATAAAACAAAGCTTTGCCATAGTTAGGCTGAGCTAACTATGACATATTTTATAACACACTGTATAATATATTCATATAGCATACAATATTACAGCGCACTCATTTGGGAACTGGGCTTGTAACCTTAAGGTTGTAGATTATAATGCTGTTACATCCTCAGTCAAGGCACTAAACTCCATTTTTGCTGTCAATTCCCAGGATCATACAGTAAATAAATGATAGACAAAATGTAAGCCTCCTAAGTTGCCTTGGATAATGGCAACAGCCAAGCAAATAAATCTCATAACTGTTAAATGAAGGAGGGATTCAATTCCTCCCCATTCACAGAAAAAGCAGCCCTCATTGGCCATTGTCTTGCGAGTGATGTGCAAAAATGCTGGAGCTTTCGTGCCTTAAAGAACGGATCAGAGAGTCCCATTCTCTCAGCCATGTGGAGCGATTCAGCCTTGAACAGAAACATTGCAATCACAAGAGGTGCACCCAGTGATTAAAGACTGCTCATATATTTCCAAAGACTGGGGAATATGTAAACTATAATTAAAAATGGAATAATGAAAAATGATAAGAACAATCCAAAGTGAATAAACCTTTCCCGCTCTTAAACAGAAAATGAATCTTTCTGGGGGAAATGGTAGTGTGTTCTTTATGCATTTAAAATATTTACATAAAGCTCCATTTACAGTGTCAAAGGGCATTGTGGGAAGAGAGGTCCAACCAGCCTAGATTTGTGTCATGCCAGAAACAGGAATTTCATTTATGTTGTGAAATACTGTCATGTGCATTTAAGGAGAGTGAGGTTCAGTGGGGGAGGTGGGTGTGAGTTGATGGCTATGAGTGGGTGTGATTGGGTTGGATTGGGGTCCTGGAGGTGGGGTGGGGTGGGGCGGGGTGGGGCGGGGTGGGGGTAGTTGAGACATCCGTGATCAGCTGTTAGTTCCAAGTTCTTTTTTTTTTCTTTTTTTTATATGGAAGGCATATCACATAGCAGGTATAAAAAATTATATGACAGATGCAGAAATGTCAAAAGGGATTTCAGACACAGTCTAAGCACCAATCAACCACACTGCTTTTGGGATCTTTTTGGTATTCCTGTGAGCAAAACAGAACTATAGAGAGGAAAAAGCACAAAAGTACAAAGCTGAAAATGTGTTCTGCGATGTGATGTGAAATCGATGAAACATAGCCTGACTGAGTGATGGATCCAATTTTGGCCAAATAGAGAAGGTTTTATTTTTTTTTTTCAAAAGTTTGTCAGAGCACTCCATCCAAATTAATTCCTTAGCTTTTGTGAGGTTTTAGAAATGGTACTGTTGCTTTGTAATTACCCCTGATCCTTTGCTACGTGATGTGCCTACAATGCACTTTGAGCTCTGCGCCTTTGTGAATCCCTCCCCCCTCCAACGCACCTGTCATCAAAAAAAAATGTTAATATAATACTTGCACAGTCAGACTGTGTTTGAATAATGTGGCATTTTTTTGGCATGGACATTTCTCTATTGCAAAAACATCTGCAAGAAATGTTTCCCAACTGCCAAATGCATGATGAATTTAAATGTTACTTTCCTTTCTGACTGGGGGACTGTGACCAGTGAACCCCACCCCACCTCCCCCCAGTGTGACCATGGAGCCCCCCATGGTATCGTTGGTTAGTGGTTGTTACCTCATAGCCATCAGCAGTAAGGAATGAAATCCTCAGGATGGATACAGCTGATTGGTCTATTTGAGCTCGTGCCACCTTCCTCTGTCTGTACTCTTTACCATACCAACATGGATATCACCACTCAGGCAACTGACAGTATGGTTTCAACATGAATTCAAATCACTGTGTGAATTCTGTGTACATTGCATGCACTTATACATTAATACATTAAAAACCCATTAGTGTTACATGGAGCACGGCACATCCAAGTGCAGAGATGACTCAGGACACCAAAAGACTTGATTCAAAGAAAATTAAATTTCCTTTAAAGAGGACTCAACAAAAAGCAATACAGCCTTGGTACACACAATAGGCATGGCAAGCAGGGCTTGAATAACAGAAAACACAGGTGAAACCCAATAACTAATTAAAACAGTTGGAGGACATTAATTAAATGGGACATAGAGCACGGGAAGTTATGAGGCCATCTGGTGGTCATCTCGGGAAGCAGCAGCTAAATTACTGACAATTTAGAGGTGAGCAACAGTGCGGCTGTTGACTCCAGCAAGATGAAGGAGGCCGCGGTGCAGCACTGATGGAAGCCACACCTGTCTGAAAGGTGCCCTTCACTCGTTTTTGTCTGTGCCTGACACCAGCACACTTCTGTGCAGTGTTTGCTTCCTTAGACTGTAGTATCATGCCGATACTACAGCTGTATGCACGAGCATGGTGCTTCTCTCTCTTTGTTCCCTTCCCTATCAGTGGAATCAGTGACAAGGTTAAGAACCTCGTTCACACCCTGGACCGAGCATTCCAGAATTTCACCTGATAGGGAGGTAGGAAGATGAAGAAATTTCACAGGTACAATATTAAGAACTGTGGTACTTAAGAATGACAGAAGCATACTTTTTCATTAAATAAAGAATAATAAAATTGGAATACATGTTTTTTTTTTTCTAGAACCGTGACATCTACTTCCTTTTGGTTTTTGTTTTATATTCAGTGGGGAGGGGGGAGTTTGAGTCTGTGTTTACCCCTTATGACAAGCTCCACGTAACTTATCTTCAATGCTGCCGTTGAATTCTGTTCCTCTGCATGTCACGCAACCACGGCAACCATTCTTTGTGACTCACTGGAGGACACGGTATCAAGCATGTGTATCCACGGCGCATGCTAAGCACATTGTTTCAGTTAAGCGCGTCTGAAAAGGGCATATTATGACACGACGCTGTGATGTGGCTTGATATCCAAAGCTGACAGCTTGTCGCTTCTCGCTAGCGCTACCAGCTCTAGTCCTAAGAGCACACTGTGGCTGCTGGCTTTTCCTTCCAGCTGCGCTCTCAATTTATTTTGTTCAATTGAGCTGTGAATTGAGTTTGGATCTTGTATTTGGGGTCATTTTTGTTATTGTCACAAATATGATTTGTTGGATGTTGGATGATTTGTTCAGTACTGAAAGCGTAGCTGTACATTCAATCTAATAGGTTTGGGTCTGACTTCAAGGATTCAAGAGAAAAATATTGACAGTAGTGTTCAATAAACAACCTTAACATCAAAGTGCCTTTGACAGAATGCTTTCCTCCACGATGAACGCAGAGCAGATCAAGCCTGAGAGATGTCAGATAGAGGTCTGTTTTCAATTAACGGCTCAATCACACCTCATTAGCGCAGAGCTCAGCAGGAAGGAAAACCCGCAGATGTGCTGTGCCCCCAGGGCCCGGGCTTACAGACATAAGCACATGAAAAACAGACTTTCCCATGGACAAAACTGCAACGCTGAGTAGACACTGTGTTTCTACAGGTATGCGCACAGAAAAAATAACACAGCACGGTGTCAGTGAATCTCTGACTGCGGCAACCCCTCCATCACCATGGCTTTGACAGGACAGGCCTTTCAGTTGCACACCACCTCGGCTCTGTTTCTCTTCCAGCTCTGCCCATTAGAGGTAGCGAGGAGTGCATTACATTACATTACATAACATCACATTACACTGCATTCTTTTAGCAGACGTTCTTATCCAGAGTGACTTCCAGCACAAAAGAACAGAAATGTGTTCTTTCAAGTTGAATGAGCAACAGTCTCAGACCGGCCTAACAACACTCTCAGACCAGGCAGTGTGAGCATAACACTGTTCAGTCCCTACCACAAGTTAGCTTGTGCAACCTGAAACTAGGGATCCTAGAGACAGGGAGGCCAAGTACACACACTACAATACGTCACAATCACTAGAACCCAGAATCCAAAACACATTGTGATACTACATGTAAAATAAACAGCAAGTAATACAAGCAATTCAAGTGGCAGGTGTTATGGGGTTTGCTCTGCTGTGAGGAACTCATTCAATCTATCCACATGCTGCCTTGTCCTTAACTTCATAACAAAATGAAACAAGCACCCCTAGGTCTTCTTTATATATTAGAATGGATAGACACCAGGCTTCTATTTATTTGTCTTCTCAAATGAATCCAAGATGTGCAAAGAAAAAAAGGGACCATAATCCTCATGAAACATTATGTGTATTCTGTCCATGAAGCAAGGAAATAAGCAAGAAAACCCCAGAAGAACTGTTGAGTCTTTCATCAAGCAAAGAAGATAATTAGTAGATATTCTGTGGAGGGGTTAGCCCACATATAATCCCCTCAGAAGCGATTTCCAATGACTTTGTCCTCTCATAATGGTTGTTAAGTACCATGTGTAATTGTACCTGACAGGGAGTAATCTGACATCCCACTTTTGGTCAAATTTGGGAGTGTGCAATTATTTTCAGAAAGATCACAACGTGATGTCACTTTCAGTTAGTCAACATTAAGTTAGTTTGCAACATGTTCTCATTCCTTGACTATTACGTGTTTGCTTTTCAGAAACGCCTGCCCAGAGCAAATTAGCTGCTTTTTAACATTTATACATCTGGATATTTGCTAATGCTTTTCATGGTATCGTGTTTAGCTGTGCATTAGCAGTGTCCTTGTATGGATTTACCATGTACAGCTGGATATTTACTCTAGCTATTCAGGTTATTATGCCTAACTCAATAGTACAGCATTTTTAATGTCAAATTCATATCTATATTCACTTTGTCATATCTAAACAAAAGCTCTGTAAAAAGTACAAAGAAGGGCAACTAGTATGATTTCATTTAACACACATGTGAAATTATCTCTTACGTCTCATCAAGAGGTTGATTAAGGTTTTCAATGTTTTCAAAGGGAATAATAACTACAAAACCTGAATTCCACCAGAAGGCTGTAGGATGTAGGGGACAGTGGAACATTTTATCTGCTTTAAAAGAGAGGCTTCTGCATCATGAGTTAGGATCCAGGATGTTGTACTTCAGTTCCAGGAAGTGACTGTTGATTAAAATGTTTCACTCAAGGACACAGGAATATAGTGATTTGACTCTCCTCCTTGACTCTGAGTGCTTTGATGGAGAGCTTAATTACCACTACTGAACTGCTTTACATTATTACAGCACATTATATCTGCTCAGAACTTTTTTTCAAGAGTAAATTTTCCAGTGTTCAATTTTTACACATTATCCTTTTATACAGCTGTGTATTTACTGAGGCAATGTGGGTATGGTGCCTTGCCCAAGGGGACAACAGCAGTTCCCCACCAGGGCATTAAACTGGCAACCTCTGACAAGTTATGTTCCTTACCACTATCCTAGTCTGTGGTCCCCAGAGGTGACTTTCACCTTGAAAATAAATTTCTTTGCTTTAAACTGGTGCTTTTCATAGATTGTATGTCATTTAAAACCATATGACATAATGTAGAACAGCCTTTTGTACATGTAGCAGGATGAACTCTTTCTAAAAGGTATTCTTGCTGAAACAGGTTTTTACTAAATATTTTACTTTGTAAATGAATGTGATGCGTCATCAGTAAAATGAAATGATTATGCATATTCCCTCAATCAGCATTGGAGGAGGAATTTTGAAAATTTGAAAGGAGAGTGTGCACCATATGTAATTAATTAATATTAATTAATATCTGGTAACCGTAATATGTTACCAGATATTAATGGCAGCTTTAGTCTCAATGTAGTTTCAGCTAGGCTGTTTTGAGTTCTGATTTCACTCTTATAACAGATGCATGCCCCCAAAAATTCTTTGACTGATAGTATCTTGACCTGGCATCTCAGAAACATGTGCATACAGCAGTCTACCTGAACTTTTGGTCTGACTTCTGAAGATATACATGTATATATAGCTAACTTTGCCTGCTCAGAAGTTAAAGTTAACACCTGTTAGTTAGTGGTAGCATCACAAGTAACAGTAACATAACATTAGCTATTGTCACAAAATTACACCAAACTGAATTAGCTGAAGTTATAAAGACTATGATACATTGCTGTACAATGACTCAAAGACTCATAATATTAAACATGACATATTATTGTTTGCCAGCTGGCTGTCTTTTACAACAGGAGGGTTTTATTGTGTTTTCTCAGCAAAAACCTGAGGTCCACAATTCATCTTCCCTGATTTTCCCAGTCAATGTAACAATGTGTCATTTACTCTCCCCCGCCTGTCTGTCCTTCCATAACCGCAAAGGTGCATGACTATCACACACACACTCACACACACACACACACAAATAGTGGAATATTATTAACCCCCTGTCTCCTTATTAAAGCAGTCCAGAGCTGCTGTCCAGGGTGACTCTCAGCAGCTTCAGCTCTGTTGTCATGTACAGAACTTTAATAGGTTCCTCCTCAAATCCTGTGCTGCCTCAAATCTGTCCTGTGGGGGCTTTCTGCAAGGGCATAACCAGGACATTTCCATATTTCTTCATTCTATGCCAGATATCAGTCTCCTGCAAAAGCCCCTCAGTGCCGAGTCCAAGGCCCTGCCATGACAGACAACAGCTCCTCACAGGTTTCATGACATTTTGAAAGGCACGTTCTTCTGTTCAGAGGATATATATCAAATGTACACATGCAGCAGCGCCATGAATGTTCTTTGTGTAGCTGCCTGTTACTTGCGTCCCCAGTGCATTACTTTAACTTACCCGATTCTTATATCCACAGTGACTCACACAGCTTAAAGTGTTTTACCTGCTGTCCATTTATAAAGCTGGATATTTGCTAAGGCAAGTCACGTTAAGCACCTTGCTCAAGGTGGTATAACAGCAGTGTGAGTTGACAAGGAAAATAAGCTATGAGCCTTGTTCCTTAGTACTACACCACACTGCTGCCTTTGCCCAGAAAAAAAAGGTTTAAAACTGAAAAACAAAGGGAAATAATGCTGATGTAGCTGACCAGAGGTAGATGACAAAGGAGCCATTAAAAACATGAGATGCACTATTCAGTGTGAGTGTTGCAGTACTGCTCTGTGTCTTTTTCCCTGAGAGGGCAGTGCTAGGCTATCATAGGGTGTTCAAAGCCCAGACCACAGGGTCAATGTGTTGCTTTCAGGTCACTCTGTGTAGGGAGGCCTAGCTCCCCATCGCTCACATTGCTGTGAGTTGCTTGGGAGGGATACCTGATAAGAATGATTCGATGTGACCGCATATGTGCCAATATCTTTTTATAATTTTTTTCCAGTCCAATCTGTAGACAAGGAGACCATGATAAAGAACCAACAAGCGCTTTCAACAAGCATATCATTTTTAATCATCTTTGAAATTGAATGTAATGGTAATAGAAGCTGTGCTACACAGAAAGCATGAGCGCATGACTCCCAGACCCTCCCGGTGCCTGCAATAAAAAGTAACAAATAAAACACTACAATTCCAGCATTCCCCTTACAACTGAAAGTATATCACATAATTCTGAAGGTCTGGTGAAATATATTCAAGATAAATGTCCTCAGTCCAGGATTGCACAAGGGCATGACGGCAAAGGAGGGGAAGAGGACAGCTCATACTAGAGGAATGGTTCAACACACACCAAATGCCATTTTCCCATTTACAGCAAGGTTAAACTTCTGGCTTCACTCCACCAATCAATCAATCCATTTTTATTTGCTACAGCAGAATTTATCACAACAGTTAGCAGATTGTTTCAAGTGACTTTGCAGCAGGCATTTTCCAGAGGGAATCAAATAAAATATGTTATTTAACCAATGTGCAAAGAACTGTAAAATTACCCCCTAACCTTTTCCTAGGCCTAGAGTTTTTACTCCTGGAAAATAAATGGGTACAAACACGACCCAATAATTAACATATGAAAAAAACTCAAGACTCTGTTTAAGAGAAAGAAACTGCACTTATATCATCCTGTATACTATAATTTTCCAATGTCCTGCTGCTGCTCCTGCCTCTTTTAAATGATCTGAAAGCTTTTTTCCTCAGAATGGGGCACATGAATTATCTCATCCAAAACTGACACGTAGCACTCGACCTAGGGGATCTACAGCAGTCATTTAGTGCCAGAAGCATCACTGCCTTCCTATCTGAGATGAAAGGATAGTGGACTTATTTCAGCCAATCAAACTTGGGGGGGGGGGGGGGGGTTTCAGATGGCCAGACTGAGAGAATGTGAGAGGTTGGGAATTTAGTCAAGACTTCAATGAACACCCAGATTTTTAGCGATAAGTGCTGTGTGATTGTTAACAGGCCCTCAGCTTAATGTCTCATCCAAAAGATGCGAGTGAGTGTAAAATAAACCCACGCAGTGTCCGAGGGGCAGGCACGAGGAGTTTACTCTTTCAGCCACTTCTCCTACCCCTCCAAGCACAATCTCTCTCTGCTGTGGCAGGTTTCGTTTCCCTGCAGAGTACAGGCATCTTCGCTGCGCTCATCCACACAGACTCTTCAACAAAACACTCCAGACCAGCTTGGAGGAGCTGTTACAATAGATGGCACTCCAGCGATTTCATAGCACTCTAGGTGTAATAACCAGTTACGTAAACCGGTTTACCATCAAAAATGATTTTTTATTTTCATTATAGATCTTTGGCTGCTGGGGGAAGGAAAAAAAAGAAATCAAACTATCGTACCTCTTATCAGAGTGACAGTATTACCAAGAAAACCCAATTCCCTGAATGAGTCACGCTGGTCCATGATGTATAATTACATTGAGAGGGTGTTGTTTGAATGTAAATCTGTGATATGAGATCACCACCGCACAGCTGGACCCACGCTGCTGTTGAATATCAGGAGAGATGGATATTGCCTTCTCTCCCTGGTCATCTGCAAGCCTGTAACACCAACATTCATGTATGATGTAGAAATAATATATGTATGTTGTGTAGGACAGTTTAATTTAATTTTTTTGTAAGGTTCATCCGGTTTCATCTGGAAGTAGTGGTTCTGCCTCCATGCAGTTTAATTATATGACAGCTCACATCAGCACTCCACTGGTTATATAGAGCTGTGCAGGATACTGAGTGCCAGGGCACTTAACTCCTGGATTCAATCAGGAATTATTTCTAGCTTCGACACAAAAATGTCAGTGTGACTTCTTCAATGCAGACATTTTTTGCAAATTTTTTTGTTCATTTTGGTCTCTGACCCTGCCAAACTCCGCTGGTGAATAGAAGTGACACTTCTATTTATTTGTGAGTCAAAGTTAGAGACAAACATTGATTTTATTAATGGAGTGAGAATCTTTCAAAATAACATGACTCAGTCTTGTCACTGTAAATCACACAGGTCTCACCTGCTGCAATCATCTCCTGAAGGATGAAGGAACTAGAGGATGAATCATTCACAGAAATATTAATTACCCATGAAAGCTGATTGAAAGAAGATTGAATGTATGGAAGTGCTAATTATCCCCCTGAAAGCTTAATTACCCTGTAGAATCTGGAGAGCCAATGGGGATTGTCCTCATCGACTAATCACAGCAGCCTCAGAGACAATCTGTGGGCAGAATGGGACAATGCCACATGATATTTGTGCTGAAAAAAACGTGCATACAAATAAAGGAACAATATCAATAAAATACAGCAACACATTAATATTAAATTGTGCTTTTAAATTTTGTCTCTTGTTGCCGCCTTTACCCCGACGCTCATTGTGCCGTTTGAAGTTGTTGAAGTTTGCCGTTCGAAAGTATATCATACTAGTTGCCCTTTAGGCTGTAATTGTAAAAATCTGATAGTACTGCGTCCTCAAACAGACCTTGCTCTCAGCTGAGAACTGTCTCATTGTGGAACTGTACACATCCTGTCCCCGTACTGTCGCTGTACCTACTGTATGCACTTTTGTAAGTCGCTTTGGATAAAAGCGTCTGCTAAATAAATAAATGTAAATGTAAATATAAATAATTTTAAAAATATGGCACAAATATGTTGCTGCATCATGTAAAAACACCTGAAATAGTTACAGTTTCTGATTCTTCCTTTATCTTTCACAAAGGTTGTAAATGTCATCCATAAGTTAATGTGTTTGTGCCACAAACAGCACCGTCTCTAAAGCCTCAGACTCACAGCAGGATGACACCCGCAGATCAGGACGGATGACTCTTCTAACCTTAATAATATTCCCACTCAGGCTCCGGTTTAAATTGATCTAATTAGCAATGATGTGAATTCCCATTTCCTTCCTATCAGTGCAGCCCCAGGGGTTCGTCCTGTGGATATTACATTGAATGGAGGCTGTTCATTTTGATCTGCTATCACCTGGGGCTGTCTTATCGTTTGGTGCCCGCTTTGGTTCTGAGGGAAATTAAAAATTCCCCACGCAGTCGAACCTGAAAAAGAACAAACTAGAATTAACACCGGAAATAATGATGAATGCTGAGAATTACTGGCACATAGTAACCCTTTTGATCTCAAGATACAGTTGGTTTGGAAGCCAACAGAGCTTAACATACAAGCAAGGTCCCTGGTGTACAGCTTCAGTACTGCAAAACACATTCTGTCTGAAGCGAATTGTCTGAGTATGGGTTAAGACATTGCCTTAATGATACTTTCTAGGTTAGGATGATGTGTAATCTTACCATCTGTAAATGTTAGGTGGACATCTACACAGAAAGAATGCCCTTGTTTCATCCACCCACATAAGTGACACAAGTTATGAAAAATGCAAACCTTATTTCTGTTGGTATATATCCCACTAAACCTCTATGGGTTTAATGTCAGAAAACATCCTTCCTGAAATTCTGATTGACTGGGAGGCATAACCTCGGGAGCCTGGATTTTTTTCTGTCTGTGTGTAAATATCGAATGAGCTGGGTTTTAGTTTCCATAACAACTTACCTTGTTATATTCACAGCACTTTTCATCATCAGATGTGTGAGAAACCCCTGTTGACTTATGGATTATGAAAACTCTGCACCAGGATCCTCTTTGATGCCATATGGAGGTGCAAACTTTGAGGTAATTATGTCTAATATATAGCATGTTATTCCACTTCAGGAGGTATTGTTGATTTTCCATATCATTTTTTTCATATCTTTAAAAAGTAATTTTATGAGGGAAGGAATATCACATGTATGGTAAAGTAGATTTAGAAAGTAGAAGTAGAATTAACAGTATCTGATGATTTTTCAAAATTCAATCAAATGGGTTTCAAAATTTTGTTATGCTTTTAGTAACATTAATTTTGTCACTGAGTTTTTATACAAATTCACTAGTAGCAGCTATCAGCTTGTGCAGAACACCACGGATCTTAAAACCTTGGCCCAACAGAACAAGCAAAAACAAATCAAATGGCAAAAGCAAACTTTATAGCCACTCAGCTCATCTGTGGGCTAATGATACTCTCTATATTAGGATCATCTGTCAGCTTATCATCTGCAGTTGTTAGAAGATATCTACACAGAAAGAATGGCCTTGTTTCATACACTCACATAAGTGACACAGTTTATAAAAAATGCAAGCCATATTTCTGTTTATATATATCTCACTTAACCTCTATGGGTTTGATGTAATAAACATGATTTCTGAAATTCTATACCCTAGATGTTCAGTTTTTTTGAGTTGTCAGTAGAGCAGATATGACTGAAGTGTTGAAAAAAAGGACACCAACAGCAACAAAAACAAAACAAATTTCTCTTAAAATGAAGTCATACCTCAGTGAAGATGACACTCATTCCCTCTTCATGAATTATTCAGTGTCATCTGATGACTCATGAACCCCAATAAAACCCAGAAAACACCCAATGCACACACACGCAAACATACACACACACACATGCACACACACACGCACGCATGCATGCACGCATGTACGTACGCACGCACACACATACGCACGCACACCCACTGTATTTTTATGATTTAGGTTTTTTGTGATATGCCTATGCTATGGTCAAAATTTTGACCCCAAATTGCTCTATTAAAACTTAATTTTCAAACAAAAAAAAAGAACATTCAACGTGATTGAACACATGATTGATTTGTGGAGTCCCTGAATATGTTACAGTCCCTCAACATGATGTATATGATTTATCCATAATGTATCTTCCTATAAAGTATATAAACCGGCACAACTTAATGAATATACTTATAGGAGAAAACCAGCAATAGTGCCAGCAATCACAGTTTGAGTGCTTTGTTATTTCCAAAAGAAATTTAAAAAGTCTTACAACAGAGGTTGGCCAATTTTGCTGTGTTATTGCAGAAATAGCATGGTATTTTTCCAGTGGCACCATAACTGTAATGAGCTGTAATTGGTTTATGCCTGTGTGATGAGCAACAGCTGTATGATGACTGATGTCTCCTTTCAGGGCTGATGAGAAATGCACTGCATTCATACCAAGATTGAAAGCAACACCACCCTGTATCTTTTCAATGGGGAACTAATACTGCACCATGCAGACACCAGGAACAACACGAGGAACTAATAATACACCATCCAGACATCAAGCAATTAACACGACACCATCCAGAAAACAGGGACAACACAGGGAACTAATACCATGCTATCCAGCAATCAGGAACATCACAAGGAAGTAATACTACACCATCTAAAATCAGGAACAACACAGGAAACGCATACCATAGCATCCAGATATCAGGAGCTACACAGGAAACTAATACTATACCATCCAAAAACCAGCAACTAGACAAGATACTAATACTGCACCATCCGGAAACCAGGAGCTGCACAGAGAACTAATACTAGAAACCAACCAGAAATCAGGAATAATGCAGGGTGCAATTCTAAAACAGCTATTCTAAAACAGCAGTTTTTTTGCCTTTTCCACTTGTTGTAAAGAGAGATTCTGAGCTTTCAAAAACAGCTCATCATTCCGCCTTCTCCTGTTTTCTCTCCCTTATCCTGTTACATCTGTCCCAGCTCTGTTTAGTCTTTGGCCACCTGAGTTGGACATTCACAAGTCTTCTGTTTATGCATGTCTTTTTGCCTTTTTGGTCTGTTCAGCCTCCAGACCAAAAAGGCAAAACGGGCAAAAAAAAGCCTTTGATGTACAAAAGGGAAGAGGAGTTGGGGTTTCTTCAGCCTATTTAAGGTTGGGATATCATGAGCTTTGGCACGCTCTCCCTAGTTATTTGATATGTAAACCATTTAAGTCCAGTAAAAGCTCATCTTGCCCTCAATACTGCATCAGATTCGCTTGTGATACACAGCCTGAACTTGTCCCCTGGGTTTCAAGCCTTACTTGGTACCTGTGCTGTCCCCATGTCACTGAATGATTAATGACATGGTGACTAATGTCTGATGAAACAAATACGTACAGTGTGCAAAATTAATTTCTCAGCATCAAGGAGCGTCCCTGGATTTTCAGACAGCTGTGAGTACATTAGCAAGTCTGTTCTGATTTTGAATAAGGTCCTTGTTTTAGGGAAGGGAAACATACACCTGACATTTCCTGAAATCAAAAACCTTAGCCTGATGAAGGCATGCGTTATGGCAAAATTTAGACCAAAATAAAAGCAAAAGGACAATGGAATATGACACTTTCTTTTATTACTTTGGCACCTGCAGTAATGCTAGCTACACTGACCTTTCATGTAATTATAGGTTATGTGTCAATGTGAAACTGCATAGCAGTAACATGTCCATTTCTTGTCATTACATAGTACTTATTTAGTACTAATTACAATGTAATAACAAGTGTATATTAAAATATTCACAGTTTGGGCAAGCAAGTATCATATATCATCAGGGTTGGGGAATAAAGGAATACATGTAATGGCATTACGTACTTAAAATACAAAATATGAATAACTGTATTCCATTTAAATTGATGGTAATCAAATTACAGTTACGTTTTAAAAATATTTAGATTACGGAAGGGATTACATTGGATATTTTTCATTTAATTTCATTTATTTTTTTCATTTAATGTTTATTCAGTTGGAAAATCTATCCAATGATAGGCGACTCCGGGGTGTATCTCCCATACGCCCCTCACAAAAAAAAAAAGAAGAAAAAAGTGCACACCCTGCCTGACTCACAAGACAGTAGAATGTAGAGTGAGACAGAAAGCAACCAGCACAACGCGCGTATGTCATGGAAAGACTGGGACCATTTTACTTTCAAATTTGCCAAAGGTCGCATCATAATAGTACAATGCAAGCTGTGTTTGCCAGCAACCAAACTGCTATCCGCTTCAAAAGAGTCGACTTCTAACCTGAAGAAGCATCTCGAAGTAAGTTCTCTTTTTCATTATTTAAGATAATATTGATCGCTAACTAGCTATCTTACATAGTTTGACTGCACTGGATTAGCTATTCAGCTAGCTAGTAGGCTAGTAGGTATAGTATTAAAGCTAACTAGCTAATGAGTAGATACAGTGACAAAAAAAGTGAAATTTCACATGTTCAAAGCTGCAATTACTCCAACAATTTTACGCTATGCATATTATACATTAAATTGTTAAGCTACTCCTTTCTCACTCACAGTGTATTTAGGGTGGCTCGCGCCTTTTCTAACTTATGGTTTCGTGTAAGTTTTTGAATTAACAATTACAATTCTGACGAAACTGCGATGAAATGCCCATAGACTTAATATGGGGGTGCCAAAATGTTAGCCATAACAATGCTAAGTGAACATTCTAAAAATAACCATTCAGAACCTTAGTTGGATAAACATTCTTTAAAAAACCGTTAAGAACGTTCTTCGGATTCCATCTTGTAATCCAAAGTATTTAGACTACGTTACTTACCTTCAGTAATCTAATACGTTACAAATTAAATTTTAGGGCAAGTTTCTGTAATCTGTAGTGGAATACATATTAAAAGTAACCCTCCCAACCCTGTATATCATTTATCATTAGCAGTATCAGTTATCATTTAGTATCATTTTCATCTGTGAGACTCTTACACTTGTGGGGGCCATTACTGTAGCTCTTAATAACCATACATCTTCCTGTTCTAATTCTCTCACTGAGCACAACGACAGTGAAACCCCATGTGAGTTGGGGGTTTCTGAGCTCCATCATCTCTATTAGAATTGCCATTCTTCCCATGTGGAGCAGTCAGGATGCAGAGGGGGCAAGGGGAGAGGATGGACCCATTGCTTCCTCTCAAACTGGCTACCCTCGGGTCCCTTTCCCCATGATTCTCTCTGACACCGGGACCCTACCCATCCAGTGGTTACACAGGGAGAGATCGTAACACTAGCCTCTGTGCTATTTGTGGCCTTTCTGTGATGTTATAATCAAATCCATTTCAATCACTTCTTTCATTGGACAGCAAATGTGCTTCAGGACTCAAACATAGTGGTTAACACAGAACACAGAATAGTGCACACACAGAACATTCAGCTGCTGTGTCTCAGCACGTAATGTGTAGAGTCGGGTTTGACTGGAATGCCAACATATCCGCGAGCTAGCACGAGAAGAGCTGCCACACACCAGACAGAATCGGGAAGGTACCGGAAAAACAAGCATCGCTTTCATTTAAGGGGTTTGCCTGGGAAAAATAAGAGGGGAAGCCAAGGGCTCAGGTCCAGGCCTTATTTGGTGGGCCATAACTATAAGCATGGGGAAAAGTCCTCTACAGGCTGACATTACCTTTTATGGAAATATTTCACCTTCTCTGAGCCATTACCTTGTTAAAAAAGCCCAGACTTAACTCCAAAGTACACTATATACAAGCTGTTATCATGTGCACGTTATAGCCCTGAGATGGAGCAATGATTCCTTTTTTTTTGCTTGTTTTTACAATGGAGAAAAGCTGGTGTCTCACATTTGACCTGACAAAGCTCTGTTTTTCCAAGTAAACGTGAGTCCCGTGTTAGAGTTGGATGCTCAGCACAGTAAAATTGGTGAACTCTGACCTCTGACCTTTATTCTGCTGCACATGCATTATGCAGTGTTTCTCAGATGGCTAATGTCCTCCCTTTCCCTCGGAACCCTGGTGTCCTGGCTCTGGGAAATGTGTGGGACTGGGAACAGAAAGCTCAACCAGTCACTCTCTCTCTCACAAAACAGCCTAGCCCTCTGAGAACCAGTGTCTGGCACCGTCGGTTGCAGCTCTTCGCTGTGAGCGGGTTGGGTTACACTGAAACAAATTTAGCTACATGTCATGCAACATCAAAAATTATTAAAACATATTCCATATATTTTTTTGTAAATAAATATTTCCATTTCTATTTTCTTCGAAAGTGCATGTGGTTTGGGGGGGTTAGAGGCTGTGGTATGTTTTTTTTTCCCATGTGAACCATTAGCAGGTTATTTCAGCAGTTGTTGAGATGACATTTACAAAGAAAATAAATCAATCACACATGATATATGCCAAATTCATATCATCAGCGCACATGACATTTATAGAGTGAGATGGTTTTAAGCAGGTCATTGATATAAACAGGTAACAGCTGAGGGCTGGTTATTGACCCTTGGGGGATGCCAATCTCTATCTGAAGGGAACTTGATTAGACAACATTCATCACCTTTCCCTGGGCTAATACTTGATCAACAACTCTACAATAGGAAGTCTTGCCAGGAAGTGCTAGGCTCACCATCCCGCCTGTGTCAGTGTTCTTCAACCAATATTTTGCGGCTACACCAAGGGCACATATTGGGCAGCAGTGTGGTTTAAGGGTAAAGAGCTAGGCTATGCAAAGGTTCAGTTTGTAAGTGGCCACTGCTGTTGTACCCATGAACAAGGTGCTTAACCCGAATTGCCCCATGCAGTAAATACGCAGCTGTGTAAATGGATAATGTAAAAATTCTCAGGGATCTTACAAGAATACCTGCTATGTTAGTGTAATGCATGACTGGAACTCCAGCAAAAGACTATTGTACGGGAGATATACATAACTGGTTATGGACAGAGTGATCCATTACTGTTACAGTTACCTACAAAAATGAATCTGGCCTATAATTGTTTGCTTCTTGCCTCTTGCCATTTCTACATTAGTTTTGCCACATTCACATTAACATCAGTGTTAGCAGAAAGGTTTATTATGTCTGCAGACACTTCCAGTCTCACACACTGAGCATCAGGCTTGTGCACAGAGACCGCACTCTGCTAAACACTCAGACCTCATAATCTCAATTCAAAATCAAACTGATCCAAAGAGACAACAGCTCAATACAGACACCAAGTGCTGTTCTTCCCACCCTCAAACCACATATCTCACCCTCTGCAACACCTCCAGGACCTTTGCATCTGAGTGGTTCTTCACAGGATGGCCAAGTGGTTCTAAGGTGCTGCAATCAGATGGCAGTCTCCTCTGGATGTGTGGGTTTGAATCCCACTCCTGACATTGCTTTCAAGCTTTCTCTTTGTAGACCTCCTGCCATTGTGTTTGGGTGGCAATGTGGCGTGGTGGTAACGAGCAGGGCTCGTAACCAAAAGGTTCCCTGTTCAATTGCCCACTGGGGCACTGCTGTTGCACCCTCAGGCAAAGTACTTAACCCACAATTGCCTTAGTAAATATCTAGCTGTATAAATGGATAACTTGTAAGAATTGTACACTATGTAAGTCACTCTGGATGAGAGCGTCTGCTAAATGACAGTACTGTAATGTAATGTAATGCGTTCTCATAGAATTCAGATCCATACTGTTCATTGCAAAGCAGCGACAGCATGGGATCTTCAATTAAACACAGGGATGATTGTACATAATTACACACACTTAATGCCACACCCCTACACCACTGAAACACCAACAACAGAACCCAACTACACGAAATATAAATTCCTCCCTAAAATGTCTCCACATAATTTATTGCTATATTGATTTATTGACACACATCGTAGGGTAGCAGTGAGTAAAGGTAAGGATTATATTTGTAAATCTGTTGCCTCCTGATATTTTTCGCTCTCTGCATTGATTAATGTGTGTAAACAGGGCACGTTTGGGCCTGACAGAGCGTAATGGATATCGCTGTGATCCTTTCGATTAATCTTGCGCTGCTCAAACCATGAAGTTCAGAGCATCTGGTGGCATTAAAAAATAATGAACGCAAGAAATGAAGTCATTTTTTAGTCTGAAGCAGGATATTTTTTTAATCAATGTCTCAGTTTGAAAGTTCACTGGTAGCCTGGTAGGGCGGCAGTGTAGAATAGTGGTAAGGAGCAGCGCTCATAACTGAAAGGTTGCTGGTTTGTTTCCTCAGTGTGGCACTGCCACTGTACGCTTGGACAGGGTACTTAACCCACAATTGCCTAAGTAAATATCCAGCTGAATAAATGGATAAAAACTGTAACCTGGGCAAGTTGCTAAATGACAATAATGTAATGTTATTTTTGGCATTTTGTCATATTTTGGAGAGATGAAACAGATTCCTAAATAGGTTGTAAGAGGCTCTGTTTGCATGCTGTACACCTTTTTGCAAACTTTCCTAAATGTGCATGTAAGAGGAGGAGGTGGAGATACTTCTAGCTTTATGAATATTGTATCATTAGCAATTTGGGGGATGCCAAAATAACGGAGCTGAATAACTGGGTTTTGATTAGACAGAGCACTCTAAGTGTACAGTGCTCTGCATGCTGATCGGAGCAGTTATCATCTCCCTTTATGTCTGCGATTTGGTTTGGGATTTTTCCTTAAAGATCGCTGACCACACCCTTGCAAAGCTGCTTTGGGACCATATTTCCATATCTTCAGCGGAATGAACCCTGCTGTGCCGCTCATAAAATTTGCATGTGTAAAGACAAGGCAGTCAGATATTTAGAGTCTCCTTTCAAAAACATCTTCAGTTGGGTGTGTGTTGGGGGATGGGGCGGGGGGGAGCATTCATTAAAGATTCAGTACATTTTGTCTCTCACACTCAGAGTTAGGTGGAGTTTGCAGTCACGACACATAACCATTACATCAAAGAACAGGTTGTAGCAGACGATTTGTTCTGTGTAAGAGGATAGTAATTTACCTGGTCCATCTGGACCGTTGCTCCTGTGTGTTTGAAGTAGCCTCTTCACTTGGAAGGACTATGCCGACACTAGGCAATGTGTTCCCTGTAGAGATAAAAACACAGAGGTTTGTCAGGACAAGGGGTAGGAAAGGACTACAAACAGGAAGACATGGGGAAGTAACACAGCACAGAAGCATAGTCCTGTTAGCAGGGGGAAAGAGATGTGTTCCCAAATAGCTCAGTGGCTAAAGCTCTCACTCTGAGTCCAAACTGGACTTTATGGCCCGGGTTCGATCTCAGCCATGGCTGCCAATGACCGGGAGCCCACAATGGCAGAACAAATTGTCTTTGATTCATTTGGGACTGGAGTGGGTAGGTTGGCCAGGTACCCTTTGACTCATAATGCACCAGGATGATGACATCAAAGGAGTAGAGTCTATCCGGCAATGAGCACCCACTCAACTGTGTGACTTGTAGTGTGAAAAATAGCCCTTGTGGCGGGCAAATGTATTGGAGGATTTTATTAGTCTTGCCTCAGCACTTTTGCATGAGTGCAGAAGTAGTTTGGTGAGATAAGCCTAGTAGACAACTAGTGATTCCAAAATAGGGTTGCATAGAGGGAAAAAAAAGCCAAAAAAGAGACGTGGGAAAGAGATGAGAGGTGGGATGAATTATTGTAATCAAACTCACATAAATCTAAACAATCAACACCTGACCCATGTGTGCAACTCATGAGCTGTGAAATTAGGTGTAACACGTGTGTACTCATAAGAAACTTCTACCCTTTGATCAATTGATAGACAGCACTGAAAACCGGATCCTCATTATGCTAAATATTTCCCTTAGAATTGTCCAGACTGTTTGTAAAAATAAAAGCTCTACTTTTGGGACCTGCTGGAGTATAAACTGAATTACATCAATGAGGCACAAGGGAGAGGGGACTGGAACCCAGAGATTTGAAGTTTGATTCCCAGGTCTGAGACCCTTCGGATTGCTCATGGAAGAGGTACTTAACCTGAAATCCATCAGCAGATTCCCAGGGGCTATGAAGTATACACATATGTCCAAATGTAGCTTTGTCAATCACCTCAGATCAGGGTATGTATGAAGGAAATAAGCATGTGTTATAATAACGTGCCAAGCCCTTAGTAAGTCATTGCTGTTCCCAGACACATTTTTCTTTACTTTTTTGTATAAAGTAGGTTATATCACATTTCTGCTGCATGATCAATGATCAGAGAGCAAATGCATGCTTATGGTTTATTACAATACATTGCGATTGGTTAGTACCTTCTTTATCTGGAGTGCCTTACATATAGTATATTTTTAAATGCTGTCTTTTTTATGCTGGATATTTATTTGGGGTAATTACCTTGTCCTAGAGCAGAACAGCATTACGCTACCTGGGAACTGAAAAGAAACCTTTATGAGTTACAAGTTATGAGTTACAGGTTGCGAGTCCTATTCTTTTGTGGACCATGACACCATAATGCTGGTTCGGGGAAGGAAGCCAGCTACTCATATTTTCAAGTCATATTTTTACTTTACAGATGATTGTCTTCATAACTGGCTATCACCTTGAACACAAAGCCAGCATATTTCCTAATGAACTGCATTTCCCTCCACAAGGAATGTGTCGAGTCATTACTGAGCTATGTTCTGAGCAATATGAAAGAATTCAACAAGAAAACAAGAGAAACAGTACAACTTTTGGTTTCCCTCATGGTAAGAAAAGCAGGTCGTTCAAAGTCAGTCATGCATATCAGGTCGTGATGTTTTAGGTGACGAGCAGCACAAACACATGACAAAAAAATTACATTTTGTTCTACATTAAAAGACATGTGCCATTCATGTTGATATCAGGCTACATTACACTCTAGGGGCCTTCAGCAAATTATTGCGTTCAATTGCTGATTTTAAGAGTCATCTGTTTGTGTTCACTTCGCATGAGGACTGCAGTTGTGTATTGATGTAACTGGAAAATCAAGGGTACAAACTGAAATTGTGAATTCTTTTTCATTCGTTTTTACTCTAATGCTGGTTTTTAGTCTTTGTATTTCTCCTTGGGTCATGCCATTTGGATGTTGACTTGTCTATGCATGTGTAAAGGTTTGCTGTGAGCTTAAACCCACGGTGCTCGCGACCCAAATGGGATGGCAGGACAGGTGATGTCACCTTCAGTAGCAGACATTCTTGCGCACTCACTCACATCTGAGCCTTTTACAGAGCTGACTCTCATTAAACTACGTCGCTTAGAGTGTCATTGCCTCTCCAACATTACTGTCATGCAGCTGAAAATCTTAATTATGGCAAAAGATTGATGTAAAGTTCAGATTGATCTACAGTCTCTCTCTTTTGATTATGCGATTTAATTGGGCCCATCCTCTTTGTTATAATTACAGTGATTTAATGTGCACTACACATTATGCTTCCATGTTACATGCAATCAGGAAATGACAAGCAAATTATTTATAGATGGCCAATGCTTTTTTAACTCTGGACACAGTTGTGCAAAATGAAGAAAGATTAGGCTGAAGATGGTAAGCAGTTCAATGGTGAGGTTTTAACCTCTGATAATGTTTGAGGTTACAATACTAGAGGCCCACAAGGCTCACTGGAGAGAAACAGGTCCACATGATTGAGCTGGCTTGGTCACGGGTGGTTTTCCAATGTAAATATTCTTCATCCAACAAATCTGAAATCAGAGAACAATATTATTTGAAGCTCATGCATTAAAGCATGCTAGTATGGCCTGGGTTAAATAATCAGGCTCAGGTTTGATTCCAGGTTCCTCTGAGCAAGGTGCTGATTTGCTTTATTGAAAAAGTCCAGCTGTATAAATGCATGCAATTTATACATCTGCAAAGCACATATGCAATACAGTGGGATGTACCAGAATGCTCATATAAATGAATGCAGAGGTGCATGGCCATAATTGAGAATATGTAGGCCTAAGTGGAGTACATATTGTACATATAGTGGATACATTAAAAACCACAGCAGAGGAATGTAGAAAAAAAAGATTCAAAGTTTAAAAATTCAGATTCAGACTACATCTATACTTTTCAGATTCATACTAAAGATTTGATTCAGACTCAGGATAATCAGCCATCTGAAGGTAGGTTTAAAGCCTTTAATGTTTCAAAATTGCACGCCTCCACCTCTTTAGTTTTGAGGAGACAGGAACAGTGGGCGTCCAGCTGCACTAGGCCTGATCCCGGTGCTGTTCACAAAATGACAAGGCCTCTTCTCACTTTTACACACCAACTGTGTGAGAACACACACTCAAGCACTGTCATGGATGCCGGGTAGAATGCCTACCTTAACTCGCAGTGTTTTTACGGCAGTGAAAGAGCAGAGAATTGCATAACCCCCGCCACATGTTTTATTGAAGACAATAATTGAATTGAGTTGTCTGTGTGGGAGTTGCTTTTTAGCAGGGCTGTTCATGTTTCTCTGAGATGTGACAAATGATAACATCATTTTTCATCTCTCACCAGACATATACTGGTGGAGGGTTTGGCCTTATCAGGTCTGCAAAGGGTTCTGCAGAGCAGAGAGTCCTTACATGCATTTAAAAGTTTTTGAGTAAATATTTACTTAATTTGATTCAATCCAGGATGCTCAGCCGCTGTTTGATAGCCAATCCTACTGCAGCAGGCTGCGTATTGATTCTGCTGTTACCACTGTATCACTTTTTTTCCTTCTTTGATTGCTATTCTTTTAGAACCACTATGTCTGTGCTTTTTTAGTTCGTTTAATACGTTCCATGAAAATTCCTTTGTCAAGCGCACCACATGACATGAAATTTCATTGATTGATTGATTGATTGACTAACTATTTATCATCTACTTGGCAGATGTGACATTCTGTGACATTTAAATAATTAATGAGTCACTCTGACATCACAGATGTGAATGTAAAACCTTATAGACTAAAATTCACAAATGCAATATTCATTTGATTTAAAATTTTTTTAAATATAATTTGGGACACATTAATACCAGAAGTTAATTCATAGCAGCCATGCTTATTGAAGATGAGGGCCTCTGGGTGTTTGTTGATGTTTTTTCTCCATATTTGTGTTGCCTCTGTCTGGTAAATTGACTATTTCATTCCTGTTCATTCCCTTGCCCACTCACGTTTTATGTGTACACTTGAAGCGCATTGCCGTGTCTCTGTCCCAAAGGTTGGAGTTAAACATGCGTCTGAGGGAAGAAAAGGGTGGGGTGCCTGCTTTTATCACAGTGTAAGCAGAGGATCTATTTGCAGGAGTAATTAGCTTAGTTCCTACAGAAGGCGGAATTAATTAGACTACATGCCATGCAAGACAGCTAATCTCCACATTTTTTTTTCTTTCTCGTGAAGACTGGTTGTTGATGGCATTTAGATTACATTTTTAAACTCTGCATTCTTTCAAAAACCACTGAAATGATTAACACTGTAAGCTAAATATCAATGTTCATCAGCCTACTGTGGCGTTTGTTTTTTTTATGTTTTTTTGTTTGTTCTTTTTTATGCTGAAATGAAGCATTGCTGCTGAAGATTGCACATACCAAGAGTGCCCCCTGGTCACATATATTAACTGCAGTGCATTTTGGGAAATGCCTCAGTGTAAATCATTGTAGCTAATTTCACCCAAGTGGTGGTGGTGTGGGGTGGTATGGTGGGCTTGTAGGTCCCACTGCTTCGACACTGTTCTCCTTCTGCCTGCAATGCATCCAGTTCGATGAAGGTCTTTAGAGCACTTAAGAGGTTTAACAAAGAATGCCTCCATTGTCCTGTCTATCGTCTCAATATAAATCCCACATCTGCCTTACGAAGAAAACTCCTGCCCACGCAAATATTCCATCTCCCTGTCAAACAAACATTTATGAACATCCAATCCTAGCTTACACAATACATGTTGTCCGTTTATACAGTTGGGTATCTTACCAAAAAGATTTAGGCTAAGTCTTTTGTTCCAAGGAACAAAAGCTATGTCACAGTTGGATTTGAACTGGCAAGCCTCCTAAATCATAATGCCACACAGCCCCGAGACAATGCAGAAATGCTGAGGCATGAATGAACTGGATTAAATCCAAAACAGCACACCTAGGAAATGGAACGCAGCAGCATAATCCTTGGAAATATGTAAATATGTTTCACCTGGGTGAATATGAACACCTGTTATCTTGGCAATGAGTCTGGTAATAGATACAACAGGAAATAATGAAAGTATATGGTCAGAAGATCTGTTTGTATGAATGTCAAATTCTCACATGCTGTCTCAAAGTAACCTCTGATCCCAAGTCTTTATTTTTGATACAATATGGTATTTCATGAATTTTTCCATTCACAAGGACATCTCCCAACGCATCTCCTGCAAATGCTGGAGGAGTCTCCTTTGGCTATTTGCAGTTTCCTTTAGCCCCACTCTCAGCTTGGCCAAGTAACTCACAGATAAGACAGTAATCGCAGCTCTGTTCAAATTCTGTGCACATAGAAGCAGGCCTGGGCAATTCTAGTCCTCCAGGCCCTGGCCTCTGTTGTTTCAGAAACACCTTCTACTGATTAAGACACATGGGGGAAACCGTAAAGATTCCGGTGACCAGACAAAATGAGATCATCATTATATCCGGTTGGGTGTAAGAATCTCAGCAGCACCTAAGGTCACTCTGCAGGTGACTAACTTTGACTAATGTGGTTTTTCATCAGGGGAAAACAAACACCATCACAACCCCAGCCGATGCCGATGGCTTAGGCGGCACAGTTGTAATTATTCAGCGAATAGCTCCAGTCAGCAATCCTTAAGCTGTGTTTTGTTTTTGTTTTTCCTTTTCTGAGACTGTGAAACGATTCTCTAATCAGCCAGGCCGAGGTGGAATTCGTGCTGTGATCTTGATTTGTGATTGGCAGAG
Source organism: Megalops cyprinoides (assembly GCF_013368585.1). Taxonomy (NCBI): domain Eukaryota; kingdom Metazoa; phylum Chordata; class Actinopteri; order Elopiformes; family Megalopidae; genus Megalops; species Megalops cyprinoides. Next base: position 39,975,114 of record NC_050585.1, on the reverse strand, counting down.
GGGCCGCATGGTTCCCCCAAGGGAAGATGAATAATGTAATAAAGCAGAGCCTTCAGTATTGTGATTGCGTTGCATGAACACAGCATAGTATTACATCTTAACTTTAAGAGCAATGTAAAAAAAATAAAAATAAAAAATGATTTTGCTGAACATATTAGTCATACTTTTGTTTATGCAAATATTACCAGTTTAAAAAAGACTTGAGTTATGGAACTGCTCCGAACATATATTACATGATGTTTTCATTATAGTATATGTGAAACTGCAGGCCTAGGCACTGCATGTACTTTTCCCCTCTTTGCTCTTTGGTGTTACTGTTTCACACCTCCAGTCTCCCACACTGAGTAAAAGGTTGCATGCATAAAAGCTGTGCTTTCTATTAGGAACAGCAAGGCTATACAATCCTAGCTGTGCGGATGGCAGAACCATGGAAAAACCTCAGAATAGTGCTTCTGGTTATTGTTGTTTAGTTTTCAGAATCAAGACAGGAACAGTAACATACAACGAAAATCATACCCTCAAGAAAAAGATTTTTTTCAGAATAAGTTCTCCATAATGACAGTAAATCACACCATCAAAAGTGTAATTTCAACACAATCAAAAAGATTTATGGAATAATATTCAATGTCCATATGCATTTGCTCATGAAACCAAACCAATGCATTTTCTCAGTCTCTTAAAAAGGCATGGCCTATACAGATCGTAGCATTTTTAAAGAAAAACAGCTATAAAGAAGTGGAGTTAAAGCTTGTTTGGAGCAAAGCCAAAGTTTTTTTTTTTTAACTTGTTTTTTTTCGTAGGCCTTTTTACACCAGAAATAGACCCCTCAAGTATAATGTGTCTTTTATTTCAAATGCTCATTTTTATCAGTACTTCATTTTACAAAGTTTGTTTAGCAGACAATAATTATGGAATTGAGTAGTAACAGCTGCAAATTGCTCATGCCCTGATTCTGATGCTGTTACCTAACAATTACTTATAATTATATCAGAGTTATCCAGCAATAATAAAAAACTAATTGTGAACAATTGCTAATGACACTCGATGGAAACCAATTATGATGAATTTTTTTTAATCATCTTGTAAAATGCATGTGCACAGATCACGTGAAACTAGGCCTTCTTTGGTACTGCTAGTTGAACTTTCACTGCTGTGTTATCACATATGTCTACCATTCTGCACAATTCCTATCCATTTTTTTTACCTTTTCAGGTACAGGAAATCTACCCAGAAGAATATGACTATTTAAGGAAATCTGTTGAGCAGTGTGTAATTGCCTTGTGACATGACTGGGAACCTTTACAAATACATAGAAAAATCAAAGCATATACAGTTCATACATAGGGGAAAAGATGGCTTGGCCAGGCAGATTGGATGACACAGAGTTTGGATTGTGTGTGTGCAGACATTTGTTTGACAGAGTTGTTTTGGCTACCAGGTCAAGAGGATTCCATTCCATTCCTGCATCATATTACCATAGTTCTCTTTGAAGCACAACTGGAGTGGGAAAGATATTAGAGTGACCTACTTCTGTGATATGAGCACTACACTGTACATAAATAACTGCTGAATTAATCATAAAAATAACAACTCAAACACGGAGAGCAATAATTCATTGGAAGGCACCCAATTTTGCACTATGTTTGCTCTAGGGACAGCAGAATTCTGCTTTCAGTCTAGCTGCAGCTTCCATTTAGGAAAAAAGATTGAGTTAGTCAGACAATGAACAAATAACTGAGTCAGTCAGTCAGTCAGTCAGTAAGTCAATCGGTCAGTCAGAGAGTGAGTGAGTCAGACATTCAGTTCAAGAGTCAATGAGTGGGTGAATCAGTCAGTAAAGTTCTGCTTTGAGGCACAGTTCCTTTACCATAGCATAAAATAAAAACCAACAAGATACACTTAGAATTTGATAAAATAATAAAAGTGCAAAGGGAACATTTTTATTGAAGAAAAACATTTTTGGCAGCCCGTGCCATGTCCGATGCTTCGATTTAAGCTCTTTGCTAGTCTGATCCTGACGGCGACCCTGGCGGGAGTTCAGCAGAATTTGGGTAGAAGGTAGGGCTCTGATCTGACAGGCTTTTCAGTTCTGACATTTCACTACGTTCATTTAGCAGACAGTCTTACTCAGGGCAACTTCTAGCACAATAAGATTTACCAGAAGTGCCCCTTACCTGCACAGCTGAAAGGAGGTTCTTCACACGTTTGTTTGTTGCATAAGTGTTCACGTACTCTGCTGTTTGCTCCATACGTGTGTGTTCTAGTTCCAGCAGCCTCTGTATACATGCAGACAGAGAGCTGAATATGCAGTGATGTCAGGGGGGGCGGGGGGTAGGGGGGGTAGGGGGGCAGTATTGCTTATTACTGCTGAGTCGTGCTTTTATTAGTTACTTTGCTTTTCACGATAACATCTGTCAGTACAATAACAGACATTAAAAACCAGTTTGAAATTTGGTAGAAATGATAGAACTTAGTGAAACATAAACTTCACATTCACAATAGGAAGTATTTTTTTCCATGCAGGGGTATAGTATATAATATTAGGATTTGTAGTGAATTCATAGTGATGTTTAAGACCATGGTTCTCTCAGTCCTAGATACACTCTAGACTGTAGATAAAGTGACAGCCTAGAGGGACTGAATGTTTTCATCATTTTGGAGTTGTTATTTGTCAGATGCCTAAACAAAGACTGAAAAAACCTAGAAAAAAAGCACAGCGTTCTCAGCTTGCTTCTGCTCCACTGCCCTGCTGATCCAGGCTCAGCAGTAAAGCTAGCAGCATCTGACTCCCTCCCAGAATCCCTGAGTGGCACCAAAGCCTTGCTGATCCAGGCTCAGCAGCCAAGCTGACGGCGTCTGATTCCATCTTTGGAACCCTGCAATTGACCAAAGCCTCACTGATCCAGGGTCAGTACCCTAGCAGCGGCATCCAGCCCTGCTCCTTGAACCCTTCATGGGATTTTGTTACCGGACTGATCCTGGGTCGGCGGTAAACCAGCAGAAGTCTGGTACAGAATACAGACGAGCGAGCCAGGGTCCACAGTCTCAGTGCTTCTGCGCATCTATCATCAGACATCAGCTGAAGAGGGAGCTTGGGAGAAGAGTCTGTGCTGTTCTTTATTCATGTGTTCCGGCCGTGCGTCTGTCTACCTTCTCATTCCTTATTTATCTCCTCTTCGTAGTGCTCTCGGTGGACTGGGCTGGGAGACAGCCTGATAAAGTATTTCTCGATAAACTCAGCGTGTGACAGAGTGCTTATTTTTTGGACCTAGGAAAACTTTTTTTCTTTCTTTTCTTTTTCATTGTTGTTGTTGGAGAGGGATGTGCTTATCGGTAATTTACTGTGCTGTTGATTTATTACAGGGAGATGATGATGTGGTTTGACTGCGTTGATCAGCGTTTAGATAAAGCAACGAGCAATGTGTTCACGAGTGCTTTCAGTATATTCATAATCAGAGTGCTAACCAGACAGAGCAGGAGACATGGGAAAAACCAGGGATGGATGAAACTGGATGGAAGCTGATGCCATCGTAAGTCGTACAGTTAGGAAAGACTTTTCACCTTGTTGCCAGATGAGATAAAAATGATCGGTGAATATTTCATACCTTGTCAGTAGATGGTGCGTACGTGTATATGCTGTTTGTCATTTTTACACGTATTATTGTTATCACAGGCTGAGAAGTTGCCTGCTCTCTGTACAGCTCTGTTCAGGGTGGTTTGGCTGGCTTGAGAGGCCAGACCTGTGTGTATTCCAGCATGAGTGTGATTATGAGAACAGAGAACAGCACAGCAATGCAAACCTGCAGTTACAGTCATATTCACACAGACAGCAGGAAGTCTCTCAAAGAGCTCGATGTATGTATGAAAAGGCAGCTGTAGTTATATCTCATCACAAGGTCACAAAGATTGTTTTTCTTCCACCCGTCTTTGTTTCTCACTGATTTGATTTCATGGTGACTCTGGTCTGTAGTATATTCCAGGCATGAAGCATTTCCTTCAGTAAGCCTGCAGTTTAGCTTGCAGTATTTTACTTTATTTGTTTTTAAAAGGATTAGGGAGCAGGGGGCAAAAAGATGTGTTGGCTCAGGACATGGAATTGTGAGATACTGTGTTCAAAATGTGACAGTCATGGCATTCTGGAACTTAACTGCTTCACTGGCAATATAACTGCCTCAATAGCATAGCTGGCTCCCCAGCAAGTGCTTCACCAGCAGCATAATGCCTTCACTAGCAACCCAGCTAATTCATAGGTCAATGAACCCACAGCAGTGAGTGTCGATTCTCCATGTAATTACTGAAGCCTTTCTGCAGAATGTATGAAGAAACATGGTGCTGGCGTGCAGGAAAACACTGCAATATTGGACTTGGCCAATAGTGAGCGTGAACTCTTCTGACTCCAGACACCTGCCTGTACATCATGATTTTTTCCTGGGGGTTTTCCCGTGTTTCATTAAGATGCTATAAATATACTCATCGCAGTTTACTTGCCTCCATTCCTACAGGTGTTACTCCCGCCTTGTGTACCCGTTCTAAACCCCATAGCAGGGGCCCCTTTCCACTCGTCTAATTTGATTGGCAGACACTCTTTCACACTACATCTTGCATAGCTAATGCTCACAGGCACTTTCTATAGACAGAATTCAAGAAACACAGCACAGAAAAAGAAACAGAAATCACTAATGTGTTCCTGGTCATTGTGCTCCTTTGCTTCTGTAGCTGTATTGCTGGCTATTCCATCCCTAAGATCTTGCTGGGCTTTTTGATCTTGCTATGAATGCCTTGTAGGTAAGAACATAGACCAAATACTGTAAAATAATAATTATAATGATTTACCGAAACTGAGAAATATTAAAGTGATTCACTTTTAATAGCTCATCTTAGTTTTATTTCTCTGCATTTTTGATGATAGGTTTCACTTGATTTCACACTTTTTCTTTTGAAATCAATGGTGCACATTGAAATCCAGCTTAATAAGGAGGTGGATTATTGACTTAACGTGTAAGTGATGGCAACATTAATGTCAATTTGAGTCCCTGTAGTGATATAACTGACATCGTTATAATCCTGGCCTCCTACAGATAATTCCCTGACTGAAGGCCTCAGAGAGGCCAATATAGGTTCCTTGTAACTTGTTTCATTCAAGTTCTATTTTAATTAGGAGTCCTGTACTCATGAAATTCTGCTCTATGACAATGTTTCACACATTTATAGTGTGACATATACCACTCCACAGAAAGAGATGAGGATCCATGTGGAAAAGCATTCACTTACATCTTATTATCAATCAGATCAACTCCAAAGTCATACATATTATGTCAGGGCTCCGCCCCCTTAGCTGTGGTGTTTTTGTTTTTCCCGGTCCATGTGCTTTTTGTTTTCCCGGTGTTCCAGCCCCGCCCCGCTCCCCGCCTGGTCTCCGCCCGCCTGATTGCCCCATTACCTTCACCATGTCATATTTGTGTCCCACCATTTAATTTATTCTCTTCTCAGTAGTCAAGCAGACCCAGTTACTCTATCAGGACTGCTTTCAGGTTCATAATGAACACATGATGTGGAAGTGTTGGTAGCAGTGTTCTGTTAGTATGCAGAAAATGTTTACTTTTTTCAGCAATAGGAACATCATAAATAGCATCACACTATCTGCGCTTTCATGAATAAGCATTAATGAGGGAACAAAGACAGGCAGAAGCTGATGTTTCAGAGGGAGACAAGGCAGAAACTATCTGAATGGTAATGGACATGTCTGTATTTAAAATTTACATTAGTTTCTAATACTTTACATTAAGTGCACTATAAAAGTGTAGTTACACTGTAACTAATTTGGTAACAATACAACTGTACAATATCAATTGCAACTGCGCACAATCACACTTCAATTCCCATTCATCGAGTTCTACAAATTAGTTACAAACTGTAAACAATTATGTAATAAAAGTACATGTAATTGTAGTTACAGTGTAATTACATTGGTGTAATGCAACTTAATGTAAATTGCAACCATTTGTCTTGGCTATTTTGATAAACACATTTCTTTTAGGCTCAATACAGCAATGACACTAATAGCAAGATAGCTTTAATACTCTGATGTTAGTCCTCATGAATTTCACTGAACATAGCACCTGGCACCAGCTTATTCCACTCTAGAATACAATATCTGTATGATATGATGAAACTCATGTTGCTAGCTAGCTAGCAAGCAAACTAATGAGAACATGCATTATTTATGAAAGACTGAAAAATAAACTAGTTGCCAGGTAATTAGCATCCTATCTGTGCTGGGAGATGCCTGGATTGTTGTTGGTGGCCAGCTATTCATTGATTTCTTGGTTCAGAGAAAAGCACTCCTGTTTGCTCAGTGTGTTGCTTTGAGAGGGTAAAATGCAAACATCCAATTCCAAAATGTGAATCACTGATTTTATTTGGTGGAGGTGTGATGAGTTAGATAAACAATAAAAATAAAATGCTGTCTAAGCAAGTTATACAGTGTAAATTAAGAAGACAGCCATACCAGTGTTTGCTGAACACAAGATCACATTGTCATCACAATCATGTACAGGTTCTACACAATTTACAAACGTCCTTTAAAAATGTCAGGCCAAGTGTAACTGAACTTCAGATTATATGAAGTATGTGGATTGAAACCTACTGCATTTTTATGATTTGGAGAAATTCACATTTTAAGAGCTATTTGTTGTGCTAGAATGGCATCCCAATCGATGCACCAGTTTAGACTTGATTAATTGTCTTCAATAAAGGTAACAAAGTACTCATGATGTTTAACTTTTTTTGGGAAAAGGACTTCACTTTTAGCTACTACTCATGTAGTATTCTACGGCTGACACTGAGTCATTGCTCTAAAATCAGCTCCATTACACAGATTAACAAGCATAATTCCAGGACAGTGTGGGATTGTAAATCCAGGACAGTGTCTCAGCGTGTGTAATGTGAGAGTGTAAAGATAAGACAGTGTGTTAGATTGTAAAGGCAGGTCAGTGTGTGAGGATGTAAAGGAATGACAGTGTGTGACAATATAGAGAGTGTAGACAATGTAGAGAGTGTGTGAGAGTGTAAAGGCAGGACAGTGTGCTAGAGTGTTAAGCGTGAGGCTGTAAAAACAGGACCCAAATGAGACAGCTTCTGTCCTGCAAGCGAGGATTTTAGGTGGGTGGGTGGGGCTGTTCAAGTGAAAGTACAAATGTCTCCAAATGTCTATTTGGCCCTTGAAATCAGTGTGATCTGATACTCTGCATAATCCTGTTAATCCCACCCTCAGGATATAATCCTCCTGTTGTGCATTTTCACGTCCTCCGAAGGCTCATCCTCATTCTGGGAGGATTGGTACACTCTTTGTGGACATTTATAAATATTTCATTGCTGCCAGGTGGAGTGGGAAAGATGTAATAGATTCTTATTTAAAACTGTCATGCATTTAGATATTCCCAAATATCTGAACAGCCAGAATTCAAAAGGATGCTTCTGAACGTCGTGAGTGCCTTAGTTCTGCCTGACTGCATTTCGATAGCGAAGTAATTTGAACTGAATCAGTTCAACTGAGGGGGTTATCAATGAAGGAATGGCAAACTCTGTCTTGAGACAAAGAGTAAGAGGAGAGTTCAGAGCACAGAATAACCAATAAGGTATTAAAGTTTCGAATGCTAAGTGAGTTAGTTGGAATGATATTAGGAAAGATAAATAAATTCTGATTTGCTTGCAAATGCTAACACTGTACAGCCAGATGTAGTTAACAGCCAATTCTAATTTTAAAGAAACTAGAAGTATTCATCCAAGCACTGAGCTAGCTGCTAAATTATAGCTATGAAACTTGTAAACATCATCAGCACAGTGAATTCTAAGATGTGGAAGGATAACTAACAGCTGCGTGTTATTGTTAATGTTATTAACACTGGGGCTGCTGCAGCCTAATGACCAAGTAAAAGCATGTCATGGAAACAAGTAGTGTGACATCACTCAGTCAAGGCTAGCTAGAGGCATTGTTCACTATATGTATTTCATTCATTTTTGGGTCTGGCAAGGTCACGTGATTGAATCTGGGAGATAATAAGACAGAAATTAATCTATGAAGTTCATGAGTCTATGAGTCAGTTTTATTATTTTTGGACAATACAACAGTGTCTATCAGTGTGTGCCATCTGGACAAACAGACAGACAAGCACACATGTACACACACACATACACACACACACACACACACACACACAGAGAGAGAAAGAGAGAGAGAGAGAGAGAGAGAGAGAGATGGTTAAATATTGAAAAAAAAGAAGTTTCAAGGCATTTCATTTTAATTTTTGCATCGAAAATAATGGGAAACACTGTGTGTGGCCAAGCAAATATTTTCCATGGAATTGTTCCGTGAGGATAAAAGCTGGGAAATTGGTAACTGTTAAGATCACTTGCCCACAGGAAATGGGCTTTTAATAAATGACTGAAAATGCCACTGCTAGCTGATTGCTGTTTGGATGCATTCAATTCGCGTTGGCTTTTCAAATCTCCTCCAGTAATTAAGCAGACATTTATATGCATAACATGCGTTTGTTCTCAGAGACAGAGAACGATGATTATCAGCTGAGTGGTTATCAGTGCTGCTCATCGTGATTTCAGCAAGGGGAATCACAGCTAATGAAATGCATAGTGAGATATACTCTGTCCTTTAGACTGACAGAAAAGTTTTAGGACTCATCTTAACTGGGTTACATTTATGGATTCTCCCTCCACAAATATTGCTGCAGATGCATTTTGACACACATTTTGAATAAATAACAGAATAGAATAAACTAGAGCAGAATAAAACAAAAATGATAAAATGTGTAATGTATCATGCATGCATGCTGAAAATTAAATGGCAGTTTTTTTAATTGTTGTGCAATCATGTTTCTGGATGTTGCCTGTTGGACTGCTATAGGCATTTCAAGGTCAATTGTACAGTAGTATAGCCACTCCTCAGTGAATAGCACAGAGTATGTATTCGCATAGCAGATTTTTCCATCGTTATGATGTCACAGGCATTGGATGCATGTGTCAAGAGTGAGGAGCTTATCTGCAAGGGCACACAGACAGATAACAGTGTGCACCTGTGCTCTGTTTGGGTAAGCCTGAGAGAGGGGGAGGGCGTGAAGTGGATGAGATAGTGGTTAGTGGGCAGGTTGACTCGGTAGATGTGAGCTTGTGATGCCAAGGGAGCAGTAGGTTTTTATTGCTTTGTGGTGGGTTGAGAGTGTGTTGTTTAGTGTGTTGTGCTGGGGGCAGTAAAAAACTGAAGTGTGGTGAGGAATGCGGCCGGCGATCCTAAGGCTGGCAACCAGGAGCAGTGTTTCCCCTATGCACCAGGTGAGTTAGACCAGCAGGGGGAGCTGAGAGCTACAGGATGGCATCCCCACATGGTTGAATGGAGTTGAATGGAAACTCTACTCGGCAGTGATACCATACCCTCTTCTTTCTGTGTGTGTGTGTGTGTGCATGCTGGTGTGGGGGTTATTAGTTTGGGTGAGGAGAGGTGTGCAGTGAGGTGGGATGGTGGGTCACCATAGCGATGGGGGAGCTATGTTGGGTGGAGCTGTTATCCCATTTGGAGTGAAACGCCAAGCCTGCAGCATGGAGCCAAGTGCAGCAGGGACTGCACCAGTATCCCTATATGCGTGTGTGGGATGTTCTCAAGCGGGTGCCTCTGGACCTGGGAGGGATCCAGGGAGTATTTGGGAGCTGATCTGAGGGCTACAATTTTATATGGACTAAGACAGAGATGGGTGTGGGGTAACCCACAGTTTGGGAAAAGCCATTCGAAATTAGTGCAGACACACATTTCTAGCTGCTTAGAGCTCTGTACTCCAGCAAGCTCAGGGGGAATGAGCCTCTAAATTTGCCTCCTCCCACTAACCCATTTTTGTGACAGGCTACCCATGAATCTATGTTCATTTCATTGCTTATTTATGCATCTCTGTATTGATCACTTAAATATTCCCTGTAATAACCAAATGAAATTATGTTTGGTTAGGATGTCTGAACATTTGCAAGGGAACACCCCCCCCCCCCCCCCCAAATTACAATACCGCAGCCTATGACAGTCTAGACATGCCGTCATGCCTTGTTTGTGTCAAACAGTGGGTTGTATTGATTCCCTACATACATGTCTCATCCCCTAAATCTTGCAGATTCATTAGGTCCAAGGCAGTGTTAATTAAACCCTCTGAGACGTCTGGAGTGTCTAAGGATGCTCACAGAATCAAAAGGCCATGAAGGATCAAACAGCAACTTTTGTGATAACTCAACAAGCCGAAGATCAAAGATTCATGAATCTGCTCACAGTACAGCTCTCTCTCTCTCTCTCTCTCTCTCTCTCTCTCTCTCTCTCTCTCTCTCTCTCTCTCTCTCTCTTATCTTTGGCTGTGGAACAATACAGCCATCGGGATATGGTACACTTGCATTAGCATAAGTAGACAAACCTGGCTCTGTTTCTTTGTTCTGCCCAAACCCATGATCACTTAATTGCAGCGATGGGTGGGCTTCATCAGACTTTGTGGCCATGTACTGCAGGAGGCTGATATTCTGTCATTCATCAGTTATTTCAGGAAAATGAGAACAAAATGCAGAATTGTGGCAGCATATTATGAGTCAGAATTACCTGACATTTCAATTTTAGAGGGCAATGATTGGCTTGAAATAGATGATAGTAATCTTTGAATATTTTTGCCCCAGGCTGCAATTTTTTTTTTTTTTTTCAAAACTTTTTCAAATTTTTACTTCAAAGTAAAAAAAAATCTTCTTGGGCTGGAGAATGGAATCCACGTATGCAAGAAAACTACTTTTTATTTTTATTATACTAATTGTGTCAAAGGTGTCGGAGCTGGTTCACTAACATGTAAAACAACCACTGAAATCATTGGCCTTGTCAATTTTTGTGACTCATGACTCATCCTGCCCTAGGCAATGTTGCCATCACTTAGCATAAATGTGACGTGGCAGTGGGGCATTGTGGTAAAGAGCAGGATGGATGACCACGAAGATGCCAGTTTGATTCCCTGGTGGGGCACTGCTGTTGTATCCTTGGGCAAGGTACTTAGCCTGAATTGCTTTAGTGGATATCCAGCTGTATAAATGGATGACATGGGAGCATGTACATTTTTCTTGATGAGAGTGTCTGTTAAGCAAATGTAATAAAATGCAATGCACAGGGCTTTAAGTCCTAGATTCTTCTTCTCTGCCAAACCTACACGACAATCTTCTTACAAGTACACTGCATGTACTAACACTGCTATACCACGCACCAGCTAAAAAAAAGGACCCATTTCATGCTGAATTTGCCTTTTTTTCATTGGAGGGGGGGTTCACTCTAACTGAAATGATCCCACATTGGTTCACATTTGTCACATATTCCCATGAATGAATGAAGCCTTCTACAGACCAGAGGGCACTCTGCATTAAAGGGACTGAAACAGCTGTTTACCTGTGAGAGGGACCATGTGGCATTGTCTCACTTAAAATGAAATGAATAGATCAGAGGAATGTGTTTGTTTATGGCAAAGTGTACATTGACATGATTCGTGATTGATGTGATTCAGTCATCTGTCTCATTAGTCAAGAAGATTGACAGGCAGACAGGCCTGATATGCAATGCATTCATCTACTATTCTCCAGATATTTTAAATCCACTCTTCTGTACAGAGAGGACTGTATAAATAAACTCGTAGTTGCTGTGTGTGTGTGTGTGTGTGTGTGTGTGTGTGTGTGTGTGTGTGTGTGTGTGTGTGTGTGTGTGTGTGCGCGCATGTGTGTGTGCGTGTATGTGTGTGTGTGTGTGTGTGTGTGTGTGTGCGTGGTCATGATACTGTGCATTATCTTGCATGATGCAGTGCTTCTGTTAGAATTGGGTCTGATAAGGTCTCCCTTGAACGTCTGCATTTATCTTTCTGCCTATGCTCAAGTCTCAATAAAAATTGAAAAAGTGCTGTCACATAACATCATGATTTTTTTAAAAAATATTGTATATATTTCATATATTTTATTGCCTTACCATTTGAGTAGAAAGAACAGCCATTTGATGATACCTCTAACAGCAACTTTGTTCACTTAGCCTATGCAATGAATAAGGCAAAATAGTGCATAGAATTGTTTCAGCAGAGACGAACCAGTGAACAAACCTCTGTTCTTCTCTTTCATACAAACAGTAGTGCCCACACAAAATGGCAAGAGTCTAGCTAGGAAAGAAACCCATGTCCTCATAGTGGGACAGCGGCATGACCCAGCCCCTTACAGACGGGTGCTCTGCTCCTGTGGGACTGCAGTGGGGGTCTCATCCAGGTAAGCGAGGGTGGGGTTATCGTAGGCCATCCCGGCCTTGCTCTGGGGGATGGATGGCCCTGTTGTGAATTGGGACAGGGCAGGCGGAGAAGAGCAGGGGTTGCCTCGGCGGGCGTGGCACCCGAGCATGGCCCGGGTAATGACAGCGTCCAGCGGCTCGAGTGAGCGCATGCAGAGGGGCAGGAAGTCCCAGCTGCGCAGGGGCCGGGGCAGGAGCCGCGGGCTGCGCGACTGAAGCACGTTGACGAAGCAGACAAAGAGCAGGCCAGAGGCCAGGGGCGCAGCCACACCCGTCGCCACCCGCCAGCCCGCCAGTGAGAGCCCGAGCACGAGCGAGGGCAGCAGCAGGAAGCAGGTGATCAGGTAGAGCACGGCAAACCAGCGGTACCTGCAGGTGCGCTCGCCTAGGGCCTTCGCCATGGTGACTGGGAGCCGTGTGACAGGCACCGGGTACCACAGCAGGATCCCCAAAATGTTGAAGAAAAAGTGGCACAGTGCCACCTAGAGGCAGAAACAGAGAGCGAGCGAGAGAGTTGAATAAACATAATCACTCTGAAAATGCATTGTGCCTCTTGGTGAGCAACCTAAAAGGAGATAAACTCATCCAGTGTAAATGTAGTTTAAGGAGAAGGTATTGGATCTCAAAGGATGCTGCTTTGATTCCCAGGTGGGGTAACCGCTGTTGTACCCTTGAGCAAGGTACTTAACCCAAAGTGCTGCAATAAAATCAGACTGTATAATCGGATCTCTGATGGTCAAAAACGGATCTTATCTCTGCATGTCACTCTGGGTGAGGGTGTCTGCCAAGCGAATGAACAGGGTAACCAGCTGAAGAGGCATTGCTCCAATCCAGGTTCATTACCAGACAAACCAAGACAAAAAAGATAGAAAAAGATTTCAGCTTCAGGATCACTCTTACTGATACAGTACATCTACAATCTGGAATTGCTTTTTGTACTTTTATATTAGTAGCCTCTGTTGATTTGTCAGGTTCTGTTGGCTTCTGTTGCCTCAGTTAGGTTCTGCTCAAGTTTTCTTCCTTTTAGCTAGTTTTTCCTTGCCACTGTTGCCATAGGCTTGCGGCTGCCATTTCAATTGTACTGTTTACGTTTCCCCAGTGTACAATCAGATGAATCAGTCCTGCAGATGCTGGTTGCCGTCGGCAATGAAAGACGCCATCATAAGGCTTTAAATGAGTGGCAGAACAGAACACAACTTGTATTTACAGTACTGTTCAACATACTTCTTACCCTCAACAATTTATGAGACTACTTCTTCCCACTCAACAAAAAAAAAAAACATTAATTCTTCTTAAGATTTGTACACTCAGGTCAGGTTTTTATGTTCAGTGGTCAGCTGATCTATCGCCTTTGTGAGTATTATTTCCCAGATGTCATTACGATTTACATTTAGATTGCTTTGTGATTTTAATTTTGCTGAAACACTGTGTAAACAACATTTCGTATTTATACAGTTCCAATACTTTCCAATACTTACGAAAGCGATTTTGGCTACGCAACTTTTCACAACAGTATCATAGCATTGGCCCCCTGAGATTTGAACCTGCAATCCTCTACGCTGAGATCAGGTTTGAGAGGGAGAGTTTGAAAGGGCCAGGACCTTACTGAGGACTGATGTGTAGAGAGAGGGCCCGGTCTCTGTGATGTCATTAGCTGTGGCTGAAAACAGGAGGGCAGACGCGTGCACCTGGGGTATGGTAAAGCACCGTTTGGGTGTCGTGACTGGCTGAGGTACCTGAAAGGAAGCGGCCAACTTTTCCCCGGGGCTGGCCAGGGCAGCGAGGATGGCAGTGGTAGTGGTGCCAATGTTGGAACCCAGGGTCAGGGGGTAGGCCCTCTCAATGCTGATTACACCAATACCTGTAAGCGCCAGGAGAACAGCAGTCCCAGACAGGAAGTTTGAGGTCACTTTTGGATTAACTTGCTGTAGTGGCCAATAGGGGTGTAAATCTTAACCGTGGTGCGATACAATATTGATACCTAAGCAAAAATACAGTATCTTGTAATTTATCTTAGAATTCACTTCAATGCTATGTGATATGAATCGATACAATACATTTTAATACAATATGATTCAGCATAAACTTATAGAATTATTATATGCTTTTAAGCATTAGTTCATATATGTCGTGGATCAGTTCATCAACATAGCTATATCCTTTCTTTTGTGTCAATGGATCAATATGAATCCATGTATCGTTATACCACTAGTGGCCAACATCATTGTATCACTCACTGCAGAAGTGATTTCATAAATTAGCAGCAGTGGCTAATTGGTTGTGAAATACAAAGCAAACAAACAGACCTCATTAAACCTATAATGGTCCTGAACCTGTTCTTTGTGAGGAACCAGCTTACTAAGCAGTTGTTTTGAACATTGTTTTACATTACCACAGACGCATGCAGTACCCCGAAGAGCTGATGATACTTCAATTGAATTTTTGGCAAGAACAGATAAGAAAAGGCAGAACAGAGCAGCTTCACTCTGGGTCATGATAAAGAGTATGATTGTGAGAGTTAAGGGCCCAGCCTCACAGAAATTAGATCCTTAGCTGTTTCCTAAACATCTCATTCAGATTCAGGATAACACTGTGCCCTGTTAGGTCCCATTAGCAAGTTGAATGAAGTTGCTTCTCTAGTTCAGTTTCCACAGAGAACTTTGGACCAATGGTCCAATGGACTTTTGCTTAATTATTGTTAAGATGGGGTCACAAAGGGTGTCGCTAATGTAGTCCTTACAGGGTGGGTGAATGGAGGAAGATGAATTTGAAAATCAGATTAGTGATTTCACAGGTCCCCCTGTGTCTCTGGACTGGTTTCAATGCAGGGAAGCTATCCTGCATGTCCTCAGTTTAAATGAAGACTCCTCTCCTACCAGCTATTTGTTCAGTTTGCCCAGACACGTCAGCTTTGAATTAAGGGACATTGGAAAGTTTCCTGGGCTCTCTGATCACTGAGTCTTGATAATGGAAGTGTGGCTTCACTTGAGGTTTCCCTCTACAACAATCTATTTCATGAGTTAAACAGTACCCAACAGATCGTTAAGAAAAAAAAGTTAAAACACAACCATGTTTATCTCTCACAGATTTTTGATTGAAACTAGGCAGTTCCACCACACATGGCCTGTTCTCTTTTTGGTGACCGCTCAGACAGTTCACGTTGCAGTTCATCGCTGGCTTTTCTCAATGGCCACTATCAGCCATAAAACCACACAAATGTTGTCTGACAGTGACCGCACAATCACTTCTGGGTGACTCACCTATCAGAGGGGTGATAGCAGAGGTGAAGACCGAGCTGCTCTGGACCACGAAAGTCATACCGGCGCCAACGAGTATAGCCAAGTATCCTGTAAGCCATCCAAAAGGGTACGGGAAGTCTGGGGGTGATTCACGTTGTGAGTGTTACACAGAGCTCTGTCAGCAGCACTTAGAGTCGCTCCATAAGAAGACAAACATTGTGGGAAAAAAAAATCATCTTTCATCTTCCCTTGGACACACGGAGCGTGAATAACTCACTTTTGTAAGCTTGGTTTAGTAGTAGTCTTGCTATTGTGCAGCCAGCTAAACAACTGCCCTGTGGTTACTTTTTTTCAAAAATTAAGTCAGTCAGTTTTTTCTCTGAAATAATAAAATTAATCTCAACGTCCAGTTAGATTTACAAGCTCGCTGATCATTTTTAAAGTTAACTTATTTTTCAGATAATAGCCTTGTGTGCTCATTAAGCCTGTGCTGATACAGCACAGTAAAACCCCAGAGCAAAAAGGCCAAGTAGAATAGAGACACCATTCAAAATCAAAATCACCCTCTGTTCACTAACAGATCCATTTCTCCTGTAAGGTCACAGCAAGGAGTCATAATTGAGAATTGATAGATTAATCATACTTAATGTGTTCCAATAGAAGGGCTCACAGATTTGCTTCAACCAGCAGATTTTAGACATTTTAGCAGACTAATTGCATATATAATAAATGTATATACATAATGTAAAGGATTGTAAAGAAAGAAGATCATATCCTCCTTTTTGTTACTGTTGATATTATTACTAGTTATACTTTACAATATTAGAACTATTAATTTTAATTGGTTTATTTATTTATCAGTTGCTTTCTTGGAGGGCCTTTTTACCAACCAGTCATGGTAAGATAATCTCTGTAAATGTCATGAGAGTCCAGATAGTTGCAAACTGCAAATGTAATTGTATGCAATAATTTGGTGTTGTTTGTACAGTGTGTGCAGCTGCTGGAAGCCTCATGTTCCCATTGGGGCTGAGCCAGTTGTTCATGTTCTTCTGTGTTTTTGGACATGTTACTTTCAGGGCCTCTTTTTGATGTTAGTGTATTTATTCAAAAATGGATATGAATAAATATTCTATTATTAATTTTACTGCCATTAATTACTAATTTACTACTTTCTTATCATATGGTTACTAAGTAAAATAAAAAATATGGCACAGTTAAATAATAGCGAGCAATGTGTTTATTAACTGTTATCTAATAATATAATCCATTAAAGTCCTTAAAGAAAGTGTGACCTTCTGTTCTATTCCATACAGAGCAATGCTGAGAGAGCATTCATCAGCAGTATGGGTGATGGGGTTGCCCTGTGCTGTCATTCACTGACACCTTTGAACCAATCAAAACACTCATCCAAAGGAACTCGCTTACCATTTGTTAAAATCAGTGAGTCACTGTTAACACATGTAGCTGCCCCCATTCCACCCTCCTGTCATTGATACGGTGGTGCTGTTAAACTCTGAGCCCTTGCCAGTGTACATTGAGCCGTCCCCACCAATCAGCAATCACCTGTGTTGATGATCCTCTGAATGACCTTTGCCACCTGGCCCCTAAGGAGGGAGTTCAGCAGCTTCACCAGGAGCACCAGGCAGGTGCACAGCGTCACCAGGGAGGCGGCCAGCAGGAGGAGACCAATTGCTAGGTCTGACATCGAGGAGTCCACAAACAGATGGTTGCCTGAGGAGGTTAGAGACAGGGGCTTGGAACCAGCAGGTTGTAGGTTCAAGTCCCATGTGTGCATTCTGGGTAGAAAATATGCACTTCCCTTTTAAGCAAGGTGTTGAGAAGAGAAAATGTACACGCTTGGAAGGAGTAGCATTTGAATGCTACTCCTTACAATCAAATACTGGGTACAGACATTGTATCAGGTAACTATTCTCAAGTTCGATCCACAGCTGCACATTGAATTTTCAGCCGCACAAAAGGATGATTAGATGAGAGCTATGGAAGTTACCCTGGGTCAGGGTGTCTAAAAATATAAGTGCATGTTAAAACCAAATCTTTATGCCTTGATTTACATGCTTCCTAAGACCTGTGCAGGCTTTGAACATACCTCAGACAGAGGCATGAGAGTAGAGTAGTGATTTAGGGAACTGACTTCTACGACAGGTGGCTATAAGCTCCCAAATGGAGCTCATTCCCACCAGAAATTACATTTTTATAAGTGTGTAATACACAGGATTCAGGTTATGAGAGTTGCCCTTGATGGGTGTGTCTGCTAGGCACATAAATGGTATTGTAATCATCTCGCACATCTAAAAGGGTTATATTTTTCCGAGCAGCATATTTATCTTATTCCTCTCGGTTTCTCTAGCAATCACATTTCAAATTATTGAGATCGCAGATGCGAATTCGACCTACATTTTTCAATATTGACTTGCAAAGTGAGGTTCTGCGTGGTCCAGACAGCATCACCCTGCTGCCAGCAGGGGTAACCAGAGGTGCAGTTCTGAGGCCCGTCAACAGACACGTTCACTGAAGACTGTGGTGAAGGAGAGGAGAGGAGAGAAAAGGAGGGGAACTCTGTGTCAGTGTCCAGACCACACCAGCAACAGAAACACACATGTGCGAGTAGTCACGCACGCACGCACGCACCCACAGTCCACTTTACCGTGAGGAAATCGGTCCTGCACCACACCTTCACCAGGCTCCGGTTGCGCATGCTCTCGTCTCCCGTGGCAATCCCGGTGATGACAGATTTGTCCAGCTGGGAGAGAGATAGGACAATCAATCAATATCAATTTTGATAGGGCGGCTATAGAGGGGTCATGCATGACAGGTTCTTTGTGGTTTAATTTCACAGCAATAGACGCACAGTCATTTGTGCATGGAAATTTTTACAAAAAATATGGCATGTGCTGTAGACCACCGTGTGCATCATGATAGTTCCACATGAGTGACCACTCCTCAGCTGTTGCATAATTCATGAATCATCTTTGTTTTGTGCTCCAAAAAATGCCAACCAATACATGAGTAGCAGAAGAGGGAGAGCAGCAGACCTCTAGCTTGAGTGGAGTTGTAGAGGAGGCATAGGAGTCAAACAGCTGAAGAATTGGAGTGGCAGTGACATAGACCGTAGGGGGAGTAACAGCACTCATGTATCAAAGGGGGAGTAACAGTACTCATATATTTGAAGGGGAGTAACAGGACTCATGTAGCTGAAGGAGAGTACCAGCACTAATGTAGCTGAAGGGAAGTAACAGTATTCATGCAGCTGAAGGGGAGTAAGAGTACTCATGTAGCTGAGGGAAAGTAACAACACTAATGTATCTGAGAAGGGGAGTAACAGTACTGATGTAGCTGAGGGAGAGTAACAGAACTAAGTGGAGTCACAAGACTCATGCACATGAAGAGTGCTGACAGCTTCAGAGGAGGTCTTGTCTGGGTGTAATGTGACGATACGATGGGTGAGGAGCTCAGTAATGATCACTTGCCTGGATAATTAGGCTGGTGAGGGGCTCAGTGATGATCTTCAGCAGCTCAGGGGCGTCTTCCCCGCTCCGGATGTGGAAGCTCGTGACCACAGCCTGGGCCAGGCAGCCCAGCAGACCCGTGGCCACCTCCAGGGGCAGCAGCACGAGCACCGACAGCCAGTTGAAGCAGTCGTGCACCGTGGCTCCAGCGAAGGCCCTGCAGGATGTGGCACATCCAGTCCAGGAAGCTGTCAGCACGCAGCACCTCAGACAGCTGGAGCTTCTGCTTCACTGTACTCTTCAATCCTCGGTGATGATGTGAGTTTAAGCCTGGCTGTGCTCCATCTCCCCAAATTGCATAATTCATGTTATGCAGAGACACTCAGGGAAGCTTACTCAGCTTGCGTTGTTTTACATAAGATCCATTTATGCACATGAAGCAAGTTCAGGTTAAGTGCCTGGTTCAAAAGTGCAATAGCAGCCCCCCCCCCCCCCCCCCCCCCCCCCCACCACCACCACTTGTGGTTTCAACATGTAATCTCCTGCTTACTGTTACCATGTCATAGCCTTGAATCCTGACCCCTGACGGCACTCTTACCTTCTGAACTCATCCCTGTCTCCCGCTTGCATCAGGGCCACGATGGTGTTGGTGACAGAGGTGCCGATGTTGGAGCCCATGATGATGGGAATGGCAGAACTCACATCCAGCACTACAGGGGGAATCAGGCTGTTAGCGTCGTGCTAAGATGCAGCCTAACAGGGCTCCCAAAACAAAGCTCCCACCGCTGTGCCCAATCAGCACAGTAAAGCTGAATCAGTTTTGGGGCAGGCCAGTTTTAGGGGCAGACCATGAGTGCTGATGCATCTCTTTCCTTGGGGGATGTGAATTGCTTCATAACACATTAGAAATGCAAGCAAGCTGGCCAATCATATAGCAGGGAATAGGCCATGTGGTGACAGCAGGGATGGCATAGAAAACATATAAGGGTAGACTGTAATGTGTCTACCCTTTTATCCTGATTAGGGTGACTATTCATTGGTGTGGACGGCCTTTAACCCAGATAACCTTTACCCTTTCTCTCTGAATACCAAATTTAAGGCACCTGTTCTGTTTTTTTTTTTTCATTTGGCTTTTCATGACAACATTTTTCTTTAGTTGCAGCAAAAATCGCGGCATAGTTTAGCAGTGTATTTTTTCATTTTAAAAGTGACTCTCAATGACATCATCCAGGCTTAAGGAGATTGTGCCTTGAGGTCAAAGTGAATCTCAGCCACATTCTTAGATGGTGTATATCTACACACACACACACACACACACACACACACACATATATATATATATATATATATATATATATATATATATATATATATATATGAGAGAGAAGAGAGAGAGAGAGAGAGAGAGAGAGAGCGAGAGAGAGAGAGAGCTGAAGAGAGCAAATATGCTTTTATACCACTAACACAAACCATGAATCAGTGTTAGCAAAGCGATTTAATTTCTTATTCTTTTTACACAACACCAGTCTTTTTACTTCCAAGAATGCTTTTTTCACAGGTGAGAGGTGGTCCAGATGACACCCAGGGACCACAAAAAATGTGGACAAAGGAGGGGAAACGGCAATTGGCTCTAATTGGGCCCTCAGCTGCTTGGCAATTAGCCACTGGAAATGAGATGTCATTATCGTGGTATGCATAAAGGCCGAAAATAATGAGACCCTGGTACAGAGTCAGGCGCTTGCAGTTTGTATAATACTGCGGAGGCAAGAGAGATACAAATAGACCCACAATGGTTCTAAACCTGGTTTTCATCATTAGCAGATTGCCAATTAAAGTAAGCTTCACCTCTCAGCAGCCAATTCCTGTCTGTGTAAGCGCATCTAATGTGGTAGCATCACCTCGGCGCATGGTACATTAACCATTACACATATAAAATCATTTTTATTTCAAGTTATGTCTATAAAATTGATACATTTGTTTGTAAAATTGTTGTTTGTTTTTTGCTCATAAAAAATGGTTCCAGGAAAAGTGCTCTGAGGTTGAGCTTACAAATTAGATGCAGTCATGTGAAAAGGGGCCGGTTAAATTGGCACGCTTGTTAATGCTGCAAAACAATGAAAAACAGGTTCAGGATGGTTAGCAAATAAAGGGAACATGTCAGCCCACCCTGTTTGCAGCTCAGTGATCTAACAGAACAGAGCCTGAAAATGCACAACAAAGCAGCTGGTTGACTAAGATGAAAGCATATTGCAAAATATATATATATATATTACTCTGAAAGTCTTAGGAGCTCGAGTGAATCTCGAGAATCTAGGGGACTGAGGCTTCATGAGCCCCAGAATTGGTGGAATTACCATGCACTGCCAATCACTGACTATGTACCAATCAAAAGCAGCCTCCACAACCAAACTCTATAAATGGTTCAAATCAGAGTCATTGCTAGCAGATGTTAGCTCCATCCACAGTGTAGTGACGCTTCTCCCGTCACTATATTACACCCCCTACCCTCCACGTCACTGCAGATCATGGAATAATGTTTTCTGTGACGTCTTTTTTTTAACTCAAATGCAATGCCATCCATATATTCCTTTCTTGTGCAGGACCACCTTTCCTCTGTTCTTCTCTGAAAGCCTCACTCCCACCTACCCATCCCCAAGCATGCACAAGTAGACACATTCACACTCACACCCTGAAGACACCAGGCTGACCACAATAGAGGTGGAGGTGCTGGAGCTCTGGACCAGAACTGTCACCAGGATTCCCACCACCAGGCCTGCCACCGGGTTGGATAGGATGGCATTGTCCTTGAAGATGTCTCCAGCCACCTTACCTGCCAACAGGTAAACCACAGCATGTGAACATAACTAGAGCTAATCTAATACGGTAGGGACTTTCAGAAGTAGATTAGACCTTGAATGTAGCAAATTTTTTGTCTTGAGTTTATAACACTAGACCACATTTGACCTGGTGCAGCTGTTACTGTCTAAGATTAAGACCAGCCTGTTCATACAGTTCAGTATGTAGTGACGCTAGTGGTCTAAATTCAAGGTATAAACCTTTACCAAGGTTGTTGCAGTTGAACATTTATGATTTAATAAGTAACTCTGCTGTAATACAGTTATATAAACCAACTCAGTTTTCCCTTTCAGCAATTTATTGACAGGATTGAACGTTATGGAAGTTAATTTTATACAACAGCTTTTTACAACACAATTCTGAGTGCAGCAAACTACTCAGTGGGAAAATGCCTTTTTTTCAATTCAAAGAAAAGGATGGATTATGTAGCTCATGTTGCAACAGAATGAAACAATGTTAACTGACTGCAAATGGTTAAGCCATTTGGCCTCGAAACCATTGAAAGGACAATATTTGGTGGGCAGTTACAGGAACTGTAAATTACAGGAAAGTCAGCTGAAGGGATCAATGATGTACATTCCATGTTACAGTGTGGTTAGAGGTAACAGACGGGGAAGCGTGTCCTCATAATGGGCCAGTAGGAGATAGCGGTGGAAAAGCTACCTCCAGCCAATTGGAAGGCAGAACTCAAGATGTCCAGGGAGCAGACGAACATGTAGAGGAAGAGGAGGAGCAGTGGCATCTTGGAAACATTGATGAAGAGCAATATCACCCTGCTCCTGTTCCACCTCGAGGGCTCTGAAGAGATTGTACACAACACCCAAAGTAACACTTTAACACACTGCAGGTGGTGTTCAATCTATCCACCATAGCATTCATTTTTGCTTAACTTTGAATAACACATTTAAGAGTGCATTGCTTTCTTTCCAACATTTACACATCATGAAAAGTTCAGCAGTCAATAAAATAAATGACAACTATTTAGTGCAGTTTTTACATAGGTGTTATTCATGATTAAATGTGTTACTCTAAGTTAAGGACATAGCGCCATGGATGGATATAGGCTGGGTTCTCCTCAGAACACCAGCACATGCCCCTCACAGTGATCTACATGCTAAAACAAAGATATAGAACACTTCACAGCAGAACAACCACTGGGTAAATAATCTGGAAGAGCTGAGGGGTTTAATTACAGCGTAATTACACAAACCACAGACCTCTCTTCTATGTTAGTTACTTAAGTATGTGGCTTGGTTATATGACAAGGCATTCCTAAAGCAATTATGACATTGTTATACCAGTACACGTTCATCTTAATATAAAGGGCTTACTGCTGTGGGTGTGAACTAATAGCCTTTCTAAATCCATAATGCCCTAATTTCACTACCCTCATACATACCCTCACCTACCTGGCACCTTGGGTTCTCTCTGTGCCTCCCAGTGTTTCTTGGAGTGGACTTCCATCTTGTACCCTTCACAGCTGCTGATGAGATCCAGGGTGGATACAGAACCAAGACTTCCACCATCCCCTGTCCTGGGTCCTGGGAGCCAGAAGGGAGTGGGACTGTGGGAACCTGCACCTGAAAGCACAGGTGAAGTTGCAGGTAAATCCAAGCAGACCAAACAGGTCTAAGTGAACCTGGTGATATAACTAGGTTACACTGTAGGGCAGCTGTGCTGATGCTGTGCTTGATTGTGCCAGGATTCACTGGTTTTTATGTAATATGGATTGTCTGACAATAGAGTGCATAATGAATGGGATAAACAGTCCACATGACTCAAAGATCTGTGAATATGCACAGAATCTGTGCAGTCTGAATGCCCCAAGATAATGCCAATGTCTTCCTCCTGAAATGCAGCAAACACACCTCAGAGTGCAAATGCACCCAAATCCGGCCCCAGAGGTAGGCAAGTTTCACTGTCAGCTGCTACTTATTTTGAAGACGCTTCGGGCCAAAATAGAGTTCCTCAAAGATGACGGCTCAAGCCTGTTAACTCTCTGGAAAGCCCTGGATTATTGCAGAATCAATCCAAAGTAAGTCTTTTGCCCAAGGAAGACGCCTACAGAAAAGTCCCTTGATGGGGATTTGAACCACAAAGTAATGAAAGAAGAACTCTCCTATCCTTCCCAACCACATGCTACAGCATTTCAACAGGAACACTTCAACTAATACTTCTAGTTCCGATGGTTTTTTGTTTTATAATCTAAGAGTATGAATACCATTAACCATGCCCAGATTATGAATACCATACCACATCCATGCCCAGAGCCCCATACTCTGTATTGCAAGAGCAGATGCAACAGTGGTGGTTTGGTTAACATTACCCCTTGTCATTGGTTCTCCTCCAGTAATGCCAATTTCTGACTAGACAGGAGGATGTGACCTCTTCTGAATGATGCACTGCTGAAAAACAAAGGAATTCCACTGAGGCATGTTCACTTGGCATTCTTTAGAGCGCTAAATTCACTTAATTCTGCATCTTAGAATTCAACTAATGCCAGATTTTTCATGAAACACGTTCTTTTTTCTTCTTAAGCTTCAGATTTTATTCACCTTCAGACTGAGAGCACGATCTGAAGGAGGCGCCATAATATCTGTTCAAAAGCCATGACCTGGAGCAATTTCACCATTCACCAAGTGATCGTTCTGCTCCTGTCATGCCTCAAACTGAGAAATTTTGCCTGCAATGCTACACAGAGACGGCTCTTTCAAGTATCAAGTATTGGCATGGAGGGACCTCTGGAGGAAGAGAGCCTGATCATTTGTCACAGAGCACACAGCTTTGCAGTCAGCAATTAGGAAGGGCTGGTGCCAGACTTGTTTCTTTTCTTTTCCTTTGTAAGGGTCATTTGCTTTTGAAAAGCCGATCAATCCACTTTCCCCTCCTTTCCTGCTCATCACCCGCAAATGCTCAAAGAGCGCTTCACATGGCAAACTCTCGCTTCCTGCATTTCAGCCAGCAGGAGAGCACCAGCAGAATCAATGCTTTTCTTTTAACCTGCTTCCTCAGTTTAAATTACCGCACAGCGGTGGAATCTACTCCAAATAAACCTCTCAATAGATCGTAACACTCAGCCTCAAAACCCCATGTGGAATGAGGAAATTACCCTCGTATGCCATCAAAGGGGAAAGTTGTAGTGAATCATTGGTAGCATTACAGATTCCATTGCATCGATCAAACCAGCGCTCAGAACTCAGAGAAAGGGTGATTATTCCCAAAAAAAAAAGGAGTTGTTTCACCACGTTTTACCTGACACTGGCACGCTGTCACCTTGGAACCATATTTCCCAGCTCAAGTGTCACTTCTGCAGGGATGTTGAGGCTACTTTTATACCTGCTAGAGACTCTTCACTCTTTAACTAACCCAATTCACTAACCCATAACTGACATTCCAGCCTGTTAATCTGTAATAAATGGAACCTGAGATTCTCATAAACTGAGATTCTCTAAGAGGGAAAGTATTCAGAGGATGTCCACTGACTCATCAAACATGCATTTCCAATGAGATAAAGGTAGATATGTTGTAGTATAGGTATGCAATAGTTTGAATATATTGTAATTTACCTGATATCTCTGTCAAAAGAGTCACTGCAAACCTGCTGTCAGTTGATTTTGGGCTGGGTAGAGAATGGAAAACGTGACCCCTAGTGGTGACATTTTGTGTTAGTAGTTTATCTCATCCTCTTACTCTGAACCCAGCGTCTGAGGTGGCCTGGGTACAATGCTATTTATTCCAAAAAATTCCCTTGATTCAAATGAACGGACTAGTCATTATATACATGTACATCTGCGCCTTCCTCAACATGCAGTATATCATGGCAGTAGTTGTGATGTATCACTTCAGAACCTGAGTAGGGGCTGGACATATTTACTAATTCATTTCAGAGGTTTGTCCAAAAAAAAACAAGGCAAACATCCTCTACCCCCAACTTACAACATGCCCTAGCCCCCAACCCTTATGGGAAACACACACCCCCTGACCCCCCCTCAGTCTCAGTATTTTCAGCCTTTACCTCTGCCAGTGGTTCCATGCATGTGTACTGCACGCATCCATTCAGCTGACTCAAAGCAGGTCTAGAACACAGCAACAAGGCCTCACTGTGGCATTGGAACCATCCCCAAGTCCCCAAAACTGCTGTGCTTAGTTTTTCTGTTGATGTTTCATCTGTTATTTTGCTTATCAGAGTTGTGGTACAAGCTGAAATATCGTTTACTGGTTAGCAGATACCCTCCAGGTTAAGCACCGTCCTTGAGGGCACAACAGGAGTGACCCAACTGGGATTTTAACATGCAGTTTGGGGTATGCAGGGGAGTGCAGTTTGACATATGCATCCATGTGGAGAATGGCAAAATACCTAGGAGGTCAACTGACATTCATTTTCCTGTAAATTATCTCCATGCAGTCATCCATGACTATCTCACAGCTCCATATGTCAGGGCTCCGCCCCCCTAGCTGTGGTGTTTTTGTTTTTTTCCCTGTCCATGTGCTTTTTGTTTTTCCTTGTGTTCCAACCCCGCCCCGCTCCCCGCCTGGTCCCCGCCCTCCTGATTGCCCCATTACCTTCACCTGCCTGCCTGCCCACCTGCATCCCATCTCCTCATCAGCCCAGCCCTATTTCTACCCTGCTTGTTCCTGTCTTGTTTGCCAGTTCGTCTCAGCGTTTTCGTACCTGTTTCGTTCCTGCAGTTTTTTGGATTTCTGTATTCTCCGTGCCTGACTCTGCCTGCCCTTCGTCTTCGTTTTCTGCCTGCCGTTTTGTCCCTTTGCCTGATCGTTTGCCTGCCCGGTTCCTGATCCTGCCTGCTTCTGTTATTGAGCCTGTTTTTGTCCACGGACTGCCTTCCGGTTTTCGACCCTGCCTGCTTTTGGTTTCGCTACTTTCCTGCCGTCATTAATAAACCCGCCTGCAACCTGAAGCTCTCTTGGTCTGCGACTGAGTCCCTGCCTGAGTCCTTACACCATAAGCAAATTCCCATATGTGTCACACACGTGCATACATACACATGTGCATGTGCACACAAACACACACACACCCACACAAGCATGTGCCTTATGATTTAGCTACACCAGACCTCATTGTGTTTATTCCCATCATATGCTTTCATTTTAAAAGTTTCTTGTAAAACAGCAATTTCCTTGTGGCAAACATTGCTACTTTAGTTAATAGATAGGTCCATGAATTCATTTTAATGCAGACATGTTCATTCAACCCTTTGTTTTCTTGTACAGTTTCTAGGTTTAATTAAATCCTGGCATTAACTAATTTCTGGACAGTAATGTAATTAGTGCCCAACATGTTCACTTGTCTGGCTAACACTGTTGCTTGGGGGAGGGGTTTATAACATGGTATTGCAGTGATTTATTCTTTAAATTAAATGTTGTGAGCCACAGTAAGGAAATGCAGTGATGTGTAAACTTGCCAGTGTGCTGTATAAATCTCAACATTCCCCCGCCCCCACCCACAAAGTTTGAGAGGAGACTCTTTGAAGGTTTAACTTATTTGACCCCAGCAAGTTACATACATTTGCGGTAAGTTAATTTCAATTTCAATGCATGCACCAAAGCTTATTCTTTTTTCTTTCTCTCAAAAGCCAACTGGCTGCATCAGAGTGCCTCTTAAATTAGACTGTGGCTGCACTGACAGTGCTTCGGGGCACCCACACACTTCGGGGCACCCCCACACAGAGTCTCTTGAATGCTCATAAGGCATGCTGTGTTTGCATGCTGTGGGGATATCCTGATTGGTAGAGTTGGGTGGCTGGGGTAAATTGCCTGTATATTGTTTGATTGGTTTTGTTCAGACTGTCAGCTGATTGCTGTCTGGGTATAGGGTTTCTCTGGCATGTATTTCTGCAGGATAAGGTCTAGGCTCATGTAATTGGGCCAAGTGTTTGTGACATTTATGTGTGTCTGTCTCCTGAATCCTTTGCAGTCCTATCATACTTTTCAAGATGCCACAAGCAGGTCACAAGGGATGACCTGTTTTTGTCCTATTCAAGCAGCAGGGGCAGAACACAAACTATGTTCTAATTACAAAAAAAAAAATTAACAGCTTAATGAACCATGTCTCCCACTCAGCCTATCGACTGTTGCCGTCGGTACCCCAAGCCAACAAGGAATATCATTTTTAAAATGTAAATGTTTCATTCATTACATTACTGCCATTTAGCAGGCTCTCTTGCACATAGGTTACTGTTTTTACAGCTGAATATTCACAGAGGCAATTGTCGGTTAAGCGTACAGCAGCGAATCAAACCAGCAACCTTGCTACATTGCTGCTTTCAAATGTCATAAATTAGGTAAGAGTGAAATTCTAAGGTCTCGGCATGGGAGTCGAACGCATGATCCCAATGCCTGAGAGCTGGGGTAAGTCAATTTTCATCTGAATAAGAGCGTAGAGCCCTACAACTAAGGCCTACAATCACAAGTTTACAGGTTAAAATCCTGCTCCTTAGCAATATGCTACACTGCCACCCAGCACAGTGTTCAATCTTGAAAGGAGCCGCAGGAGACACGGACGAGCCGCATGCTGATAGCTGCCTCTTTCACACCCACGCTGGCCCTCGGTCTCGCAGCTCTGTGTTCACGAATGTGAAAGGAGCCACGTGACAGTGAGAGCGTATTCTCAATCAGACGTGCCGCACAGCTGCCCAGTCACCCTGTATTTACAAACATGTTCGTCCCCGGGCATGGGTCCAAACAAAACTGAGAAGAACATTCTGGAACCCATCCCAGACTTCCCTTTAAGCCTCGATGTGAGCTCCTGATTCCTCCCAGCTGTGCCGCGGCACCTGCCAGCTGCCGTCTGAGATGGAGAGCAAATCAAGAGCGGGCCCTCAAATCCCTGCGCCTGAGCGATAAGGAGCGCTACAGACATCTGGCCGACTGGAAGGACGCACTTAATCTCTAGCTGCTGTGGAAATGATTTACTTACTGTAGGAACAGATTTTTACAATCCCCTACTGTAACAACATTAGGGTTCCTTATCAAATAAGCCACTCAGATGCCAGCCCATGTGTTTGTATCATTTTTGTCTGTTGTCTATTGTGGTCTGTTACGGTATGATGTACAGTGGGTTTGACTGATGCCTGTGATTGCACTTGCGGAGTGCTGACAGGAGAGGGCACTGTGCTCCTGCTGGCAGCTCAGACATACAGTATGACCTCAGAGTCTTATACAGACCAAGCATCCAGCCTGTTTACAGCCACTAATAAAACAAACAGTCATATTGCATGCTGTTTCGTGCCATCTACAACTGTTGCAGATCCCTCACTGTGGGTTTTTTACAGAGAGAAATGAAATTAAACATTGCGACTAATGTAGGGGGCCAAAGGTAGTTAAAAATGTAATTGAGTCATAATCCTGGAGAACTACATTTGTACATCTACACTGAATTACAAAATTTATTATATTTAAGTTATACCCCTTTAAAAAATAACAATTTAATGAACAATATGCCTTGTCAGTCTACAGATTCCTACAGTCTACAGGTACCCCAGTTGGCCAAAAATAACATGTAAGAAAGGTAAAACACTCATATTTTATTGCTCCAGACGTTTCCTCTTTCGTACTCAGTTTGGAACTGCGCATTGA
Organism: Megalops cyprinoides; assembly: GCF_013368585.1. Taxonomy (NCBI): domain Eukaryota; kingdom Metazoa; phylum Chordata; class Actinopteri; order Elopiformes; family Megalopidae; genus Megalops; species Megalops cyprinoides. The sequence goes on along the minus strand of NC_050585.1, from coordinate 39,945,625 downwards.
TTTTCAGTAGATTCGCCTCTGTACCCCCCCCCCCCCCCCCAAAGCAACCCCCAGCCCCCCAAGCTCTCACACAGCAGCTCTGAAGTGAGATGAATGCAGTCCTCCAACACGCCCAAATGCAGCCTCCGGCTATTTTTCACACTACAAGTCCCACAGTGCTCAAGCATGCGGGGGTACTGAGGCAGGGCTAATGCAATTCTCCAGTACACTCAAATGCAGCCAGAGGCTATTTTTCCACACTGTGTCCCACACAAAGCGCACCACGGCGAGGCGAATGGCATTTGAAAGACTGAACTCAGCTCCACAGACATCTCGCAGGCACCCCTCCAGCCACTAGAGGGCGTCACATTGGCAGGGTGAGCAGACCTTGGGTGATGAAACCCACTCTATCCTATCACAACAAAGCCAATTGTGCTTTGCTACCTCGGACTCCTGCTGGTCATTGTTGGCAGGTCTGAGCTACAGAAAGGCTTATAGTTTTAACCATTAGAAATGCTTTTGAAGCTGTGATTAAAGCTTTAAAGAGCAGACACGTTAAATTTAAAGACTTGCCTCCCTGTTTTTAGCTCTAATTGAATGTCAATAGATATGATTATGAAGTCCTAACAATCTGAATTGCAACGATGTCTTATACATATGTTTCAACATACCTACAATGTACATATGGTTACCACTGCTAGACAGGGAGGATAAAAGCCACTATAATGCAACATTGGTCATGTATTGCTCTAAGGTACTGACTGACAATAACCAAAATAATGTGATGCTACTCATGTATTCCTGTTTGGCAGGGAGAGTATGTTAGTATTGTTATTGTCACTGTCATTGTGCCGATAGGATTATGTTGGTTATTGTCTGCGGGGCTGGATTGCATCTGAACGTCCTTCAGAAGGTTGTGAAGCTCTGCCGAGGGCATTGGACTGTAGCTCAGCAGTCCGATCACATCTCTGGTTGTGCCCTGTGGATGGTGAGGACTGTGGGTTCAAATCCACCGCAGACCTGCCCCCAGGCCATTAGCATGCTGCCCCATGCTTACCTGTTGAGTTCTGTTGCTCTTACCTCATCCTCTGCAGTGTGTTAGGTGTTCTTCCAGTGCCTTTGCATTCACTCTCATCTGTGTCGATCTCATGCTATTGTGACTCTCTGACTGTTTTGTGCAAACGCATGCATTTCCGCGTGAGGTAAGGTTGCTGCTGTCGATAAGGTTCCAGGTGTCAATGGGACTTCAGTCTGTTTTACTTTTTCAATGACAAAATTTCCCTTTTGATTTTGTCAATTGTCCTTCCAATGAAAGCCTGTGAGACAGCTGCAGTAAAATTTTATTTGACTTTGGTTACATTTTTTTTTAACGCAATCAATTTTGTTTATTCATGAGTCCAAAAGAAGAGTCATGTAAAATCCAATGTTTGTATCAGAAAGAAACTGTGCACAATACAGTTTCAGAATGTTTCCCTGAAACAGAACTAATGGCCAAGGTACCACTCCACAGTAATACAGTATTTCTTCCTATCCGTCATGTTGATGATCAGAATCGCTGGGCTGTTGGGACCAGTGAAACATTAACTGAGAACACAAAAAAGTCATGGCATACATATTCTGTACTGCACATTACTGGTACCGAGGAATGAAACTGCTTCTAGTAGCTGTATGATAACAGTGGTGATGTGGAGGGCAGTTTGCTGCACATTTAATCACTACTTTGTTCCTGAGGACAAAGGATAACCAGACTCTGTAAAAAAAAAAAAACCTTCATTGAGAAGCAGAGCAATGGTGACAGTCAAAAAATATCTTCCCTTCTAGATTGGGGTATTTGCATTCAGCTGGTTTGTACCTCTGGCTTTATATTATGATGACAGTGTGTCAGAAGTGTGTGTGTGTGTGTGTGTGTGTGTGTGTGTGTTGCCATGGTGTGGGCAGTGTTCTTGACTATGTATCACTTGGTTGATTGCAGGCTTGGTTCATTGAAATGGACTGGGGAGTTCTAGCCTATTGGTGAAGTTTTTGGCTTGAGTAGAATCCAATGTTCTGTCACATTTGACTCGTTCTTTGGGTATTAGTATGCCAACATCAGCACAATCCCACTTTCAGGCACATTAAAACAGAAGGGTCCAATTCCATTAGCATCCATTAGTATCCACTGCAAATGTATGTTTCTGTAATTAGCTTGGTGTAATTCATATGATCCACTCCTCTTTTATCTCTCTCTCTCTCTCTCTCTCTCTCTCTCTCTCTCTCTCTCTCTCTCACTCACTCACTCACTCACTTGTGTGCATGTTCAATTCCCTGCTGGGGCACTTTTGTTGTACCCTTGGGCAAGGTACTTAACCCACAATTGCCTTGTAAATATCCAGCTGTATAAATGGATAGCACTGTAAAAAAAAGCGTCTGGGTAAGAGCGTCTGTTAAATGATATAATATAATGTACTGGGTGGAACACAGTTTTGCTGGGGTGAAGTTTAGCTAATGTCACAGATAGGCAATATGTTCTTTTCTCCAACATAAAAGCAACAGCACAAATGGCTCCAACCACAATAAAATCCAGCGAGGAACCCTTAGATGATGGTCAGTGAGTCAGCTCGTCTTCCTCACAGCTTCCATCATTTCAGCTCCTCTGAGGGTGAGGATGCAGTCTCCAAAGCCTCTGAGGTTTCCTGTGAATCAGACACATCCAAACTTCAGAGGGAAGCTTGTGGCAGCGTTCATAACATACACATTTATGTTTGCTTAAGTGATACCTTTATTACATAAAATTACATTACATTCATTTAGCAGATGCTCTTATCCAGAGCAACTTCCAGCGCAAAAGAACAGTGAGTCTGAGCATTACACTATTCAAGACCTACCATAAGTTAACTTGCATTTACCTGACTAGAAAAGGGAAGCAAAGTATACTACCATAAGGTATACTACAATACCAAAGGTATACTACTTTCATCCAGGGTTTACATTCATACATATCCATTTACTCAACTCCATATTTTACTGAAAGGTCTCCGGGCGAGATTCATGCTGAAACACTCCACAGCAGTGCCCTCTGACCCACCAGCCCTCTGAACACCATCCCAGTACCTGCTGCCCTGCTTGCTGTTCTTGAACTGCATGCAGCTAATGTGTGTTGAGACAGGATGTGAGAGAGGCTGAGAGATGCTTGTGCTTGCGATCCCTCCAGCCCCTGATTCACTCCTCATTAAGAAAACAGGAGCTGTGTGTGCCAAGTGGAAATGCGGCCATGTACCTTCAGCTTCTCCAGGTCCGACCTCCCTGGCAAAGACTTCTGAGGCGTGTGAAAGGCCTGAAACATGAGAGCTGTTACTTGAGTCATTAATCAGTGTCTGTTTTTGCTGACAGACTGATGTACTTGGAATTAAATGAGTGAAAAGGACCCCTGATACTGGATAGGTGTCACCCTTATGCTATACCAAAGTCTAACACTGGGTGGAGGCAGATAATTAATGAGCATATGAGTGGGATTAATATGTGAGTTATCATGGTGAAACAAATTGGAACTTAAATGCAAAGAGCAAAATTTGAAATGTACTGGTCATCATAGAGACTGCTGATATGCTGCTTCACTGATTGTAATGTTGCTTCCCTTGACACATGGTCAGTTACCTTTTTGGCTTGCTGGATCTCCCCAGTCGACTTTGACCGGTTCTTCACCACCTGTTTCTGAGGAGAGATGGAAGAGCACTGAGGACAAAGGACACAAGAAGAGGTCAGTTTAAGGTTCAACACTTTGACATCACTGTCACATGGTACAGTCAGCAACCATATCACCCTGTGGCCTTCTCTTAGCTAGGTGGTTCTGGGTCTGGTGGGGCCTTTGGAGGTGGAGATGTTAAAACGAGGCCCTGTCTGACTGGTTATTAAGAATCCCATTGTATTCATCAAAAATGTAACATTGCTAACCCCAGGTCCTGGGATAATTCTCAGTCTGGCCACTTAATCATCCCTCCACAGGCTGGTTAAGCAATTTCTTCCATTTCCACCATTCTCCAGGCTGTCTCTATGAGGGAAGAAAGCCTGACCTCTTACAGTAAATAAAAAAGACATGCTGCTTTCACGGCATCAGCTGCCATACTTACCTTATCCATCTCTGGATCCATATCTACAGTGCAATCTGCAGTTCTAGTCCTCTCCGACAGACAGCAAGGCAGTAAGTCACCTCTCAAAGTATCACTGTTAATCTAAATTTCTCTGTGGAAACAGAGATAATCAATACATTAGCTCCCAAGGGCCTTTTCACATGGCCTAAACTACATCTGTAAGGATGATGATTATATTGACAATAATGATGATGCTTATTACTAATATCATTTTTACATTTACATTTACATTTATTCATTTAGCAGACGCTTTAGCTATAGCGACTTACATAGGTTACAGTTCTTTACAATGTCATCCATTTATACAGCTGGATATATGGAATTTTTATGCAGTTACTTAATTATTTTGCTTAATTAATTTAGCATGTGCTGAAAACCAGAGAGACTTACATGACCATTACGGCAAGACTAATATAATTGTAAGAGCCCATTGTAAGAGCTGCAAATCATGTTATTACTCTGTACAGTTACTCTCTCTGTCCCATACTTTAGTGAACAGTAATTCTCCGCTGTAACCAAAAACCATCTTACACTATGAGTTTAGAGATTGCTACAGTGTTTATCCAATTCATGTCAATGGGAAAAGGGGAGAAAAGGGAAAAAGTTTCATTTGGTAATGAAGTAATGGGTCTTCAGTGATGGTGAGATTAAAATGAATGCCCAGTGGTGCCTAGTTAAATGCACAGCAAAATCCTTTAAAAGCAGATCAGAAGATGGAGATTCAAAACGAGGAACAAAATTTCCCAAGACAAATAGAAATTAAATAAAAAAAAACAACAAAGCCTTTTCTGTAGTTGTTTTATTTTTATTTCTGCCAGCTGACAGCAATTACAAGACAAACGAAGCCAGACACAGTCAGAGAGCCCATGAGAGCCGCAGGACTTAGATGTCTGCTTTCCTGTCATTTGTATACTGCATGTCAATGAGGCAGAATGAGTTTAAATAGATGCATTCTTTCCTTTGGGATATTTTATGCAAATCTTCCATCGATTTGGCTTTTCAGTGTTAAATGGTTGTATAGTTAATGTGGGCACAGACTTTATGCGAGACTAATTCCTGAGGAGGCAATAATATTCTCCTGTATTCTATTCTTAAAGGCTACATCTCTGAGGCAGATAGAGTGGTTGCTGGAGGTGACTGAGATAATGCATTTTGTATGATTTTGAAAAGATGGCTTCATAGAACCAGGTTGCATGGAAACAGCTCAGATGTGCTGTCAAGGTGAGTGCTCACCGAAGCAGGAGCACAGCTGCTGAACAAATTAACACATTCCAGCACTGCTGAAGACAAGGGTCCTGTGATGACTCACACCACCTCAGTGTCTCTTATGGCACACAGGAGATTAGGGTGTGTGTGTGTGTGTGTGTGTGTGTGTGTGTTTCAATAAAAATATAAAAAAACTCACACAATGATAATGACAGGTTAGCCTCTCAAAAAGGTGAATTATCACAGATAAGAGGTACAGGGGAGAAGACTCCATTGCTTTCTGTTTAAAATGGCTAAGCACTTGCTTTCACTTTGTGTGACAATGGATACTTTGGGCAAAACTCATGTCCCACACTCCCATCATGCAGTGCATGACATGGCAGGGATGCTGCCCATCCATCCTCAGAGAAGTCGGTGCTGAGACAATGTTGCTATGGCAACTGCCAGACACGGGGCACCAGAGAGCTGAAGGAAGTTGACAGCTGCCTGGTTCCCACTACCGGGGGAACACATCTTAAGGGTCCCTGCCATGGCAACACAAGACAAGGGGTGACTCAACTCTCCAATTTGCAGCTCGACCGCAACTGAGGTGTCACAGCTTCCGACGTCCACAGGTAACTCAGGTGAAAATGACCGGGCGGAGAAAAGAGCCAGTGGAGCTGCCTCAAGACTTATGAATCTCTTCAGGTGTTTAAGGGTGAGATGAAAATACCACAGGAAGCCACCAGTTCCAGTGGGGGCCATCAGTTCAGAGGTCTGCATGCTCCTCAATGCCAGTGTTCTGACTCAGTGATTTATTTTATCTCTGAAATCGATTTCCTCACAAAGTACTTCAGCCTCTAAAATTAAATCACTTTTTTATGGTCTCATAAAAAAAAAAAAAAAAAAAAATTCATTAGTTGTGAAGGGATGTACTTCCAATCAATTCTTCCCCACGACACAGTGAACAGCAAGAGCTGGACATTCTTTTTAAACTTAGACACACTTCTCATGGATCACACAGCACCAAATTACATCCCCTGCATACACAGGACAAGAAACTCCGGAGACTGAAACCAGCTAAAACACTATATAATATAATATAATGTAACATAATACAATATAGCTGTGCATGAAATCATGTAAAGTGAGGCAGATCCTTTAGCTCATTCCACATTAGAAACACCCCTAATGCTGGTTCAAGGATGTAATTAACTCACTGTGTCAGAAGGATGTGCTGGTAACTGCTGTAAGTATATTCACTGCACTGAAGTACCATGAAAGGCTCAAATGGCCGTTACAAATGGTGTGTATATGGTAGTATATCTGGAAAATATAAAATTTTCTGCATTAAAGTTGGCTATAGAGTCAACCCTGTGTATATCTAAATACAAACTGCAGGATTTGTGTATTTCAAATCGTGTGAGACCTTTTGTGGTGGGTTGTTGCTCAGGTGTCCAGGAGAGGAGGCCCTAGCCATGATGAAGCAGAATCAAACACTTCAGTACACAGTATTACACTGAAGTCAAAGGAAGTGTTTACAGGTGACCCTTGCCATTTGTGCTGGACGTGTTCCTGAGTTCCCTGCAAACTGGAAAACCTGCAGATACTGAATTGTGTTGGAAACAAACCTGCATGCAAATAGGTTACAGGCACAAAAACACATTTATTGGGCATTTAATGAGCATGTTTAACATGTGAAAGTAAGAGTGCAGGTGTTGGTATGGCAATTCATAGCAAAAACATAAAAAAACGCCAATTGCAAATTCCATCCATGATGTCCAAGTATTATCAATAGGGTTTCAGCATGGGTGGTTTAGCCTCACTGCCATTTCAATATGTAGCGTACTGGCTCTGATTGGATGAGAACACAGGTTATGTCTGTAGAATGGATCCAACTGTGTCAGCGTCAGAAATTTGAAATGGGCGTGTCACTGAGTTATGTTTGATCACATGTATTGTGATATGCATTCCCATTGGATGCCTACAATGTCAACCAATCAGCTCTTCCAAATGGCCCTGCTGCATCTATAGAAGAAATAAGGCTTTATTGAAAAAAGCACTGACATTTTTCAACAATGAAACCGCTGTGTCCACTGTCTTCACTGAGCTGCTGAATTCTCTGCTAACAATGAGTAACCTTCAGCACAGCCAGCAATTACCAGTGAAAACTGGACTGTTAGTGCCCAGGGAAACATTTCAATCACAGGCTGTCGTCATATGTAACACAAAAGAACAAATAAATGAATGTATGAATTTATTATTTAATGCATTGATTGATGAATGAATGGATGAATGATTTTAAGTCAATAGATGAATCATTTCATCTTTTTCAACCCAAGTCACACATGTAAATGTCACACAGACTAACAGAAGCTGACTAATGGCCAGGAGATTCATAATTGCAAATATACTCAGGAGTATAAGGAGTGCCCCCTCTCTCACGTGCATTCCATTGTAAGATAATCTATTTGAGTTCTCACAGCTCTGAATATGAAGCGCTTTACACCATCACTCACACTACATAATTCAAGACAGAGTAAGCATATCAAAAGCAACATATTGCTGTGTCTAAGAGAGGCACCTGTGCATTGATTCTGTTCTACACTCACAGAAAGTTAATCTAGAGGAACACATTGATCCAAATGCTCAAATACACTGACAGCAGTATACCTAAACACAGAGAGAGATCTTCAACATACACAATATAGTAGTCACACACCTTCACAATAATAATAATAATAACAATAATAATAATAATAATAATCATCATCATCATCATCACCATCAACAGCATGATTGTGATCATCACTGCAAAACGAGCTATGCACAGTCTTACCTGGCTGCTCTGCTGGGTCTGCGAGCTTGCTCACGTGTGTCTCTGTGCGTGTGTGTGAATGTGCGTGTAAGAGAGAGAAAGATGCAAGGTAACGCTCGGTACGTTCTGTTAGCCGGTGGATGAAGAATCTTGCTGCTTTAGCAAGGCTGGTGAGTGGGTAAAGGTGTGTGAGAATCCTGATGCAGCCAAAGGCAGGGAGATCTCATTTCTGAATTCTCTCGCTCTCTCACTCTCTCTTGCTCTCTCTCGCTCTCTCTCTCTCTCTCTCTCTCTCTCTCTCTCTCTCTCTCTCTCTCTTTCTTTGTGGCTCACAGGTCCCTCTGATTCTGCCAGCCGGCCATTTCTCTGTGTCATGAGTCCACTCTTCACTTCCCATTCAAATTTTTGCAAAGCACCCCCCCACCACCACCCAGAGGGTATCATTCCATCCAGTCATAGCCCTCCTATATTCATTAAGTGTTGTGAGTGTATGTGTGTGTGTGTGTGTGTGTGTGTGTGTGTGTATGTATGTGTGTGTATGTTTACTTGTAGAATTAAACTAAGGTTTTGGACATGTTCCAGAATGTGCTTCTCAGCGTTTTGGGCCTGTTGCCAAAGAGGAACATGTTTGTAAACACAATGTGACCGGACACACTATGCAGTACATGAGACCAGGGGACTCTCATTCTCTTACATTGTGAGTGTGTGTATGTGTGTGTGTGTGTGTGTGTGTGTGTGTGCACTTGTAAGTCCTTTTGTGTGACCATGAGGGTTCATGCAAGTAATTTTTATATGCTGCACTCACAATATGTCACTTTCCCTCTGGCTTTATTGATAACAGCAGAAGAGCAGAAAAGGAACTAGAAAAGAACAGCCTTCCAAAACCAAGAATAATAATTTCAATCAGTGATCTTCATGTCAACATCACATATGTATTTTACATAATAAAAGCAAAATATAAATGCAAATTACATTTCTGTGTAACACTATGCGTGTGTGAAGAACATATACTGCGTACATGTTAGGTCATACTGAAGCACACAGATGTAGTGGCAGATACAAATCAGTTCTAAATAAATACAACAAAACAGGAATTAAGAATATTGCTTGTGTGCATAAGTCCAGTTTTACAGTCCTTAAGGTTTGCACTCATGTGATACACAGATTTGCTGGCGCTGAAGCAGGGAGCACACACGTTCAACTATACATGCACAGCACACACAGACACACAGACACACACACACACACACACACACACACAGATGGATTTGAGAGGGACACTTTCACGCCATCACACCACTGTCTCTCGAGAGTCTGTGCAAAAGAAGGAGCCATCAGCCCAGGGCAAAGAGTCGGAGCTCTCTGCTTCTGACTCCGCCCCGCTGGGCGTGGCCAATGCCCCTGACGCCTTGAGCCCTGTCTCCAAGGGAGACTCCGGGGTCGGTTTGGGGGCCGCGGTGGTTATGGGGGCGGGGCTAGGGTCCTGGTCCCTCCCTGTATCTGCCTGCCTCTCCCTCTTCTCCTCCTGCTTGCCCTCCCCTTCTGGCAGCTGCAGGAATTGAGGGAGCACCAAGTGCTCCTTCCTCAGTAACCCCCGCTGGTCATCCACACTGCACCACTGCGCCCGAGTGAGTAGGGACACGAACCCTGTCACAAAGAGAGAGAGGGAGAATCAGAGATAGAGAAGGAAAATCAGAGAGAGACAGGGAGACAAAGAAAAGAAAGGGAAAGAGAAAGAGGGTGAAAGATGCAGAGATATATATGAAGATAAAGAAAAGCGAGAGAGAGATACAGAGAGATTTGGGGAGATGAAGGAGAGAGGGAAAAGGGAGAGACGGAGAGAGAGAGATGCAGAGAGGTACAGGGTGATAAAAAAAACAGAGGGAAAAGGGAGAAAGAGAGATGCACAGATGTACAGGGACATACAAAATAGAGAGAGGGAAATGAAAATGGAGAGAGAGTGAAGGAGAGAGAGAAATATGGAGATAAGTCAGATGACTTAAGATAAGATAAGAGAGATAAGTCAGAGAAAGTAAGATGACCTTTTCAGCACATCTCACATTCAAACAGAGGAACTTCAAGCACTGACTGCCTATAAAGTATATACAGTTCAGCATTCTGTGATTGCCATGGTGATGTTTCTTTTCCACTATTCAGGGCACCAGTGTGGTTCAGTGGTGAAAGGAAAAGTAAGCCTTTTCCATTAGCCATGTTGACCTGTGGGTGGATACCCTGAACACATGGGCCTACAAAAGACACTGCCTTTTTCTTTCATTATTCTGAAGGACAGCTAGCTTTGCAAGGACATCACGCATCTACTCCTCATCCACCATTCTCATATGAAGGTAGCCAATGCAACACCTAACTAGTTAGCTAAAAAAACAGCATGTGATCACTTTCGAGTTGCTAGCTGGCATAGATGGAAAAAGTATCATTAGCTACCTTGATAGGTGAGAAACCTTTTGGCTTAGCTGACACTCTTATGTTTCATATTAGCAGTTCAGAATAAGTACCTTGCTAAAGAGTAAAACACTGATATCTCATACAAGATTTGAACCTGCAATCTCCTGGTTATTAGGCCAGATGCCTAATCATCAACACACATTGTGTCCGCTGTCAAAACAACCAACAGGTGGCAAGATATCTTTATTTAGACTGACAGTCAAAATACACATGTAGGACAATTGTTTTCAGCACTAGAACACTAACATGCTTTCTTTTAATTGGGTGAACACACACAAATGTTATTTGATACTCTTTGGCATGTGTTGTATTTAAAAATGAAGGAGCAAGCTAGGTTGCTAGCCTGATTTTATAATCCCAAACCAGCGTGACACCATCTGTCAGCCAAGAGAGCCAAAAGCATGATTTCACACAAACAAAATAAAGTCCAATCTCTCATCAATGTTCATGTTAGAAAAAGTTTTAAAAAAAAGGCCAAAATGCCAGTTGGTTGGTTACTAATGAAACACAAACATGCCTATTTCTGCTCAGCTATTTCTGGCTTTTCAGGCCCATAAATCAGTGCTTAAATCAGAAGATATTCAGCAGCTTTGGCTTAAAAGGCAAACTGGCAACCTGGATAGAACCCGTACAGTTGCTGATACAGTTCCCCATTACCTTGGAAAGGCAGACATTATGCCTCCAACAGAAAAAACGTGAGGATTACCTGTGCTGTTGTTCTGTCCAGTGAGTCTCTCACTTAGTTAAAGGCTATTGAAAACATACATCTAAATGCTTGTGTGATTTCATCTGGTGACAGACTAACAGCCTGCAGGTTTGACTCATTGCTATTTCTTTGTCTCTGAGCTCCTCTTGTACCACAGCCATGTGCTCAGTTTCAGTACCCAGGTGACCGCACTCGATGCTCAGCACTTTGAGCCCAACAGCGATCTTGTCTGCTGTTCCAGCAATTCATCCATTAGGGGAATATAACCTTGCGCTGAGCGCATTACAGAAAATGAAAGCATAAGGTGTCTGAGAAGAGATGTAATCGATAAACCAGTGCTAAATGAGCATAAGATGTTCCGTGTTTTTAGCACACACATCTATTCCTGACATAATAACAGCCTCATAGGGCGTGTATTCTTGGGTATGTAATCAGATCAATTCACAGCTCGTTATATTTGTGGGAATTGTAATTACAGGAAGCAGTATAAACAGAGAGGTCCCGGGATCGATTAGAATGTGACCTACCATCCATGTCATTGGTCTTCCGGTTTCTGGTACTGGTTGGTCCAGATTGCCCCTGCCAGGAAATATTTAAAACACAGGGAATCCAGGTTGAAAAAAAAGGCAGAGCCCTTCTCCAATAACACCTCTCGGAAAAGGGAATGGCACAGGCATGTCATGTTTAAATTGCCATGTAGCCGTGTATTTTGCTGTTCTCAGAACAGTGACTCACTCACCTGGTTGGAGGGAGTTTGGGCAGTGATCTGGGGCTTGCTGCTCTGTTCTTTGCCTGGAGGGAAATCCAGCATGGAAAAGGTTCAATAGAAAACCTTTCAAAGCAGGATGCATGGAAACTGTCTCATTAAAGACACACATCATTCACATTCCTGAGGTGCACAACAAGTATAGAGCAAAACATCCAAAAAAAGACCTTTACTTGCAGAAGAGTCAATACAGACTGAAACATTCTCCTTTTTATAAATCGCTATTTCTATAGTATGCAAGTGTGTGTGGGTGTTTTTCCAGATTTTCTTACAACGATCAGAACGATACAGATCAGAAGCTTATTGCTGTGAATACACCCATTATTCTTTCAGGTTTCCAAGGTGTCAAAGATTTCCAAGTCATGGTTTTGAATATTTGCCGCAGGCAGGAGATATTTAGCTTACACGTTTATTGCATTATCTTATAATTAAATATATGAATCTATTGAATATATTGTTTGCTGCACCATCATGTTGTTTTTGTCCCAAAATCTGGTTATTTGCGTCAGGAACCAATCTCCCTTTTCACTGAAGTCTTTATTATCAGTACAGTGCATTATTCTCAGATTTCTCTGAAGTGTAAAGATATCTACAACATGCCTCTCTTGAAAGGCTAGGGTGTCTTAATGTGCAGTTTTTGCTTTTTGAAAGCAGAAATGCAACAGTACGCAGCGCGTGATGACCAAGTGTCACACCATTGGACTTGGAAGAATTGAGCCCAAAAGCCAGTGCTGAGAGTGCAGCAGTGTATTGTCTGATCTGATGTGAAGGGTACTTGGTCACACCAGAGCAATCATGGTCAGTGATGGGGTGTGCTCTGACAGTGCTCGCAGTAACACAAACTAAAGGAGGCGTTTGTACTGGGAGACTCCCAGACTCTGTGCCTTCCTGATTGCAGCCAGGCAATACATATGAGCAAACAGGAATGCACTTTATCAGTGTCTGAGACAAATTTACTGGTGAGTGTGTGAATGAGTGAATTAGTCAGTCAGTCAGTCAGTGATGGAGTGAGGGAAAGAGTGAATCAGTGATTAAGCCGGTGATTGAGTGAGGGAATGAGTGAGTGAGTCAGATGGTGAATGAATGAATGAGTGAGCAAGTTGCTTCCTCAAATTGCAGTCAAAATTTAAAGAAAAAAAAAACAGAAAAAGAGGTATGACATTATTCAGACATTCAGGCAGGGACAGGACTTCCCTGTTGTTATTGGTCTGGTACAGAGTGAGACTTCTAACACACTGGATTGTACATGAAAGACAGACATCTTCCATTGCACACTTGCCTTTTACTCGGTCCAGGACCAGCTTCTTGTTGGCCAGGGAAAAAACCATCATGTTCATGTTTAACGTCTCCTTGCAGCCACTCTAAAAATGTGAAAAGAAGAACCACCATAAAAGCCCCTCAGTGGTTAGAGCAGTTATCTGCGGTTATGGGCATTCAGTTGGTAAAAACATGTGAGTAATATTTCAGCTTCCTGTCTGTAGAACAGATAAAGCCCATCCTGCAAGTGTATTTTCCACATCCATTTTCATTCTCAAATGCTATTTCTTTTTTCTGTTTGCCATGTCTTGGCGGCCTCTTGAACAAGAGCAATTTTGAGTTTCTATTATTCAGGAGGGGGACGGTAATTTCTGTGTCTCACCAGGGAAGCTATAAAACACCTCCTGGAAATGGTTTCCTTTCTATTTCTGGATATATGAGGTATTTAAGAGTGGGAAGACTGCTAGACACAGGGGCTGACATTCATCACTAACAATCAGACTCTCAGCTGCTGTGGGGAGCAGAGCTGATAGAGTCTTGTGGGTAACCAGAAGGTTACAAGTTCAAGTCTTCAGCGGGGCTCTTGTGCTGTTGTTCCGTAGAGCACCTGGATCTCCTCACCAATGTCCAGCTGTTTATAAAGATACCATATAGGATGTAAGCTGCAGTAGAACCCCCAAGACAGAGGTGTTTGGTAAGCCCGTAAATATTTGTAATAAAAATGTGTAAATTTGTCTGTACACTGTACATCATAGTTTATTGTGCCAAGATGTTGCAGTGGTTTCAGTTTAGCAGAAAGTGGTAATTTTCCCGATGATTATTCTGCAGTCAGAGCTGCCCAGAGAAACCAGCTCCCTGTGTCAGCTGCAGCGTGTGACAATATGAAGACTGTCTCTTTAGTGGGGACAGAAGTGTTGATTTCCAAAGGTCATAGGTTTGAAACTTATGCAGGACTCTGTTGTTGTGCTCTGAAACAAACCTAAATAAGGTCCAGCCTAGATCACTCCAGTACAAACCACACAACAGGCTAACATGAGCAAACTTTATCTTTTATATTTTATTTTATAAATAAAGAACAGCGTGGACCACTCACCTCTGTGATCACAGTGTCCTGTGGTTTTAGGCAGTATTTTTGTAGTAGGGTGGACAGCGCCTCCTGCAGGGTCTTGCTGGACTTTACCATAATTCCCACTGTCTTCCCTGTGAAGGCTATCTCTACCCTGAAACACACACCACCATCGTCAGTCACCTCTACTGTGCACTAAAGTCTACAATCTCCTGCCTATTTCCACCTGTAAAGACACTGCAGGAGAGAGGCCTGCCCGCATGAAGAAACACCTGCCCCAAGGTTCATGCATTAGGAACTTCCCACTCTGTGAACTGCTGTGCCTGTGAGCTCTGGTGGCAGTGTGGTGTAGCAGCAACGAGTGGAGCTTGTAACAAAAAGGTTGCCGGTTCGATACCCCACTGGGGCATTGCCATCCGACCCTTCAATAAGGATTTTAACCCAAAATTGTCTCAGTAAATATCCAACTGTAACCTTTGTAAGTTACTCTGGATAAGAGCATCTACTAAATGACAATAATGTAATGTAATGGTACTGGTTACACTTTACAAAATGGCCATTGCACATCATTTAGTTATGGAGGTCAGCTGTACCCCTGCCTTGCACTAACGTGGCTCCAGTACGTGGGTCACCATTGTGCCGTTAATACAAAGTCCCTCCACACATGACGACGATGTGGTTATATCAGTGTCACATTTTTAGGCTGAACTCCGCCTCCTCCGAGTGACAGTGTCACTCCGAGTGACATGCACCCGCAGTGCTGGGTCGCAGGACCCACAGTGAGGGTGACGGATTGACGTGAGACGGGAACAGTGACGGAGGCTCACAGAAACAGAGGGCAGGTACGGCGTGGCCCGGAGACTCACGTGAAGGTGACACGCAGCTCCAGAAAGATCTGCTGCTCTTTCAGCACGCTGCTGTCCTGATCCAGGCTGAGGGGTTGCTGTGGGGGGGGGGGGGGGGGGGGGGAGCGAGAGACGTCGTCAGAGTGAGAGAGTGAAGGAATGAAAATTTACAGGGGAACGATGAGGGGATGAGGGAAGAAAGGGGAAGAGATGGAGCTGGGGAGAGACAAGAAGCACGGTCGGAATGAAAGAGTGAAGAATGAAAGAGCACAGAGATGAGACGAGATGAGATCAGTGCTGTAGAGACACGCAAGAGAGGAAGTGAAAGAGAAAGAGTGCAGAATGAGGAAGGAACGGTCAGAGGAATGAGGGGGTGGTGGTGGGGTGGAGGGGGGGGGGGGGTGAGAAGGCTGCTAATGTCACCCCTCCCCCACCCCCCCAACCCCGTCATCTCATAGAATCAGGCCAGACGAGACACCTCCCCACATTTAAGCAATGGAAAGATGAAGAAAAATTACAAATTGTTCTGGGAGAAGGAATCCCTGCACCTTTAGCAGTACGGTACCTATCAGAGTTCCACAGCCTGTGAGATAGTGGGCGGGAAGCATCTGCACAGTAACTATAAATGTAAATAAATATATGTATGTGTGTCTCTGTTTGCTTGTATGTGTGTGTGTGTGTGTGTGTGTATTTTTTGGTTAATTGTCATTTTGTTTGCATATTTATGTCAAAATTTCTTTGGCAATACTGTACATCTGTGTGATGATGCCAATAAAGCTTGAATTTGACCCACCTTCTCCTTGCCTTGCAGGTAGATGATGACGTCGCGCAGAGCGAACCTCCTCTTCTCGCAGAGTCCCATCAGCATGTCCCGGATGGTGAGGCCGGGGCGCGTGGGAGCCAGTGAGGCCGTCCCATCCGGCAAGAACACGCAGCAGTACTTATCCACCCGTCCCACTGCCGAACGCCCCTGCTCTGCATCCCGCTGGCCCGAGCGCCCATTCTAGAAGCACACAGAGAGAGGAGAGAGAGAGAGAGGGGAGAGAGAGAGAGAGAGAGAGAGAGAGAGAGGCAGAGAGGGAGGGGGAGAAAGAGAGGGAGAGAGAGGCAGAGAGGGAGGGGGGAGAGAAGGGGAGAGAGAGAGGCAGAGAGAGGAGAGAGGCAGAAATAGAAAGAGAGTCAGGAGAGGAGGGAGAGAGAGAGAGATGGAGAGATGGAGAGAGGGAGGGGGAAAGAGAGGCGGGAGAGGGGGGAGAGACAGACAGAGAGGAAAAAAGAAAGAGAGAGAGACATAGTTGCCATTATTCTTGCCAATGTCATTAATATTAGTGTCAGTGTTTTGAATGTCACTGTTAAGGAACCACAGAGAAGGGTAACAGATCCAGTCCAATCATAAAATGTATGATAAGGTGGTAAGTAGACAGATATAAGGCTTTTATGATGGAGGATCAGAGTCCAACCAATGACGTAACTCAATAAAGAGCATCTACTTCATGTTTTATTCAGTAGCCTGCTGCTTAGCCTGCTACCTTAGGGATTGCACTTTAGAAACTCTCCTTTATCAAAATAGCATCCTGCCACCTCAAGGGGGTGCTGAGTCTGGAGAGTGGGCACCGTCCTGTCCCAATGGCTCCCTCACCCATGCCCAAACCCGGAAGGACGCACCTCAGATTTGTTGTAGGCAGCAGCTATCTCCACGACACCCATCGTCTTGACAGTGCAGTCGGACTGCGAGCGTAAGACAGCGCGGTGGTCAGACAGCTCTGCTGCAGGGAGAGAACACACACAAAACCGGTGAGAGGGGAGTATGGCTAACAGTACGCACTTCTGCTTATTCTAGGATTTAAACACATATTGTACCGTTTTGACTTACTACACTCGATCAGTTAATCAGCTTTTATTTGGGACAGCAGTGTGGCGTAGCGGTAAGGCGCTCGCAACCCCGAAAGGTTGCTGGTTCGATTCCCGGGGCACTGCTGTTGTACCCTTAGGCAAAGTACTTAACCTACAATTGCCGCAGTAATTATCCAGATGTATGAATGGATAACGTGTAAAAATTGTAAAATCTATAAATTGCTCTGGATATGAGTGTCTGCTAAATGACAATAATGTACTGTAATAATGTAATTTGGTATAAAGGCCTTTACAGTAAGATTGCCATAGAGTCTGTCAGAGTGCACCATTTGCAGGGGGAATTAAAAAATAAATAAATAAAACAACTGAGACTGAATGTGATAAAGAGGGAAGTGATACCCTGACCACTTGCAAAAGGAGATCAAGATAAGCTCCAGGAAAATATGAGAAACAACATGCTACACTACATGTGGCTGAGTCATTAATGAGTCAGTAAATGGTAGTCAGCATGCCATAGACTCCTAACCTACAAGCACCAAGCTCTCTTCCCATGGGCTTTCATTGGTTAACAGCAGAATTTTTAATGATGCATGTCATAACATGCAGTCCAGAGTACTGTAGCATAGTCTTCAGGTGAAGTGAAGGTTTTATGTACATGATTCAGCTAAGCAAGGAGTTAAAGACAAAGCTTGCAGCAAACTCCAGCAAACAGAAGGGTCCCCTGATGAGTAAGTGTGACACTGGTGCTGTGGCCCAGCCTCACCTCCCCATGATCCTCTCTGTTCACGCCGTTTGTCACGTGACCCCTTGCTCTCCTTCAGTGCTGCGGCATCCTCCATCTCTAAGGCCTGAGATTTCCCTGCCCTGGCCTTCTTCTTCTGCTGAAACACACGCACACACATGCATATAACTTACTTTCAGAGCGGTGTGGTACACACACATACACACACTAGCACAGACGCACACACACCCTCACATAGACACAGACACAGACACAGAAACACTCACACACACACACACACACACACACACCTTACATTCAGAGCTGTGTGGTGCACACACACACACGCATGTGCGCATGCATACAGATCTTTCAATCATTGCACTTGTCAGGGCTCCGCCCTCCTAGCTGTGGTGTTTTTGTTTTTCCCTGTCCATGTGCTTTTGTTTTTCCTTGTGTTCCAGCCCCGCCCCGCTCCCCGCCTGGTCCCCGCCCACCTGATTGCCCCATTACCTTCACCTGCCTGCCTGCTCACCTGCATCCCATCTCCTCATCAGCCCAGCCCTATTTCTACCCTGCTTGTTCCTGTCTTGTTTGCCAGTTCGTCTCAGCGTTTTCGTACCTGTTTCGTTCCCGCAGTTTTTTGGATTTCTGTATTCTCCGTGCCTGACTCTGCCTGCCCTTCGTCTTCGTTTCCTGCCTGCCGTTTTGTCCCTTTGCCTGATTGTTTGCCTGCCCGGTTCCTGATCCTGCCTGCTTCTGTTACTGACCCTGTTTTTGTCCACGGACTGCCTTCCGGTTTTCGACCCTGCCTGCTTTTGGTTTCGCTACTTTCCTGCCGTCATTAATAAACCCACCTGCAACCTGAAGCTCTCTTGGTCTGCGACTGAGTCCCTGCCTGAGTCCTTACAGCACTATTGCACACACAGACGCACATACACACAGGTACACACACATGCCATGCTTGCAGAAACCATCTGCCACATTATTCAGTCCGGCATCTAACTGTACTGCAGTTTCAAAGAGCGCACCAGCAGGAGCAATCTCATGGGCTCATCTTTAAACTCAGATCTTAATGTCAATAAAGCTCCACCTTCTTTACATCAGCAACAGCAGGGCAGCCGGGGACCGTGGCCTTCCCCATGGCTGGGCTCCTGGAGCCGGCCCCAAGCTCGGAGAGCGGGCGGCCCTCCACATCGGCAAGCATGCAGTTCTGAAAGAGCTGCGAGCGGATGAAACGCGTGTAGCTGTCGAACTTCATCAGCTTGAAGATCTGCGGGAGGAAGTCAGGACAGCCATTCACACCAACACCAAGTATCACTTCGCGCAGATACACTATCACAGACATGGAGGGGTTTAGCTGGTTTCTACATGGTACTGTATTTTTAGTAAATCATATTCCGATAAAGAAGTGAGAGTGCTCATCTTTCATATCTGTCCGTCTCTGTCCATCTCCTGCTTGACTCCCTGCAACATGTCTGTTTATCATACATATCAGTCCAGGCACACACTTGTGATGTCAGCACCTTGTTTGGCACTGACGCTTGCTCATGTGTGGTTACTTGGCATCCTGTTTCTGAAACTTTTCATGCCACTTCATCAGATTCACTGTATAAATTGCTCTGATTAAGCCCGTCTCCTGGATGACAATAATGTAAACTAGAGTCTGTCTGTCTTTTGTTTTGTCTGCACATGATGGAGTACCAGTGGAAGGGTAATCTGTTTCCTACCCTTTGCAGGCCCTGTAGAACACTGTCCTTCATCTCTTTTACTGTCTAACTGCCTGCATGCCTGTCTGTCTGTCTGCGCTGCAGTACCTGCTGTCTGCCTGCCTGTCTCTCTCCCTTCCTGTTTGTTTGTGCTGTGATACCTGCTGTCCACTTGTCTGTCTGTGCTGTAGTACATTCTGTTTGTCCATCTGTATATACTGTATGCCTGTCTACCTCTCTGCCCGTCTGTCTGTCTGTCTGTCTATCTGTCTGTCTGTCTCTGCTGTGCTACCTGCTGTTTGTCTGTCTGTCTGCACTGCTGTACCTGCTGTTGTGCCCTCTGGAACATGTCCGGTGTGGGGGACTGTAGGTCGCTCTCGTTCACGCGGGCAGTGTCGTCGATGTTGATGGCATGGCTGGCGCTGTGTGAGAGGTAGCTGTCGTAGATGGAGCGGGCTTCTTGGATCAGCTTTAGGGAGAGAGACGGGTCATTCCACAACAGCCACCAGTGAAATTAGGCAAGAGCTTTATGAATCAATGAGATGCACAAGCCGTCTGAACACTGATCAATGCACTCAAATTACATTACATTGAATTACATTACATTACACTACATTCATTTAGCAGATGTTCTTATCCAGAGCTACTTCCAGCATAAAAGATCAGAAGAGAAGTGTATCCATTCAAGCTGAATGAGCAACAGTGTCAGACCAGTCTTACAACACTCCCAAACCAGTAAGTATGAGCATAACACTGTTCAAGCCCTACCACAAGTTAACTTGTGCAACCTGATTTGACAAGGGAAGCCATTGTATATCATCATCAACATCATTGTCATCATTTACAGTATCATAGTTATCTTCATTAACATCATCAACACTGTCAGCAACATCATCATCGTTGAGAGGCACACCTCCTCTTTCTGATTGGCCTTTATCTGCCGAAACTTCTCACAGGCCTGCCAGAAAAAGATGTTCTCCGCGCTGACCTCTGACTTCAGGAAAGCCTGTAGGATGAGAAATCTAGACAATCACCAGGGTTGACCACCATGAACCTCACCCTCAACAGAGGAACAGCTTCCAAAATTAATCCACACCCTCCATTGCAAATGCAATGTGGAAAAGCTATTTCCCAGCTCATCATCTGTCTGTCTGTCTATCTATCTATCTATCTACCTATCTATCTATCAAATGAAAGAGACAGAAGAGTGGTGGTTATTGCATAGATCCCTGAACCAGTCATATTATAACTTATTATACAACAATAGGTTGATAGATATCAGATTAAGATGAGGGAGGATCAGAGAAATTAAATCTCCACCTGTCTAATTTCAGATGCTCTGAAGGCCTTTAGGTGGCAGCTGTGAGCAGTGGGTGCAGTCAGGAAAGAGTTAATAAGTTCAGTCACCCACAGCCTGACAGATCGTAACTGCTTTCCCACCAAGATCAATGACTGCTATTTCCTCCAGCTCCTCACAGGAATATCTGCAGCACCCAGGAAATCCGTCGCAATCTGCGTGACTCGCATGTCACCAGCCTGCCTCTTGCATTCACTAAGAGCTCATTTAACGAGCCATTCAGAAAGGAGCGTTGCACTTTGTAAACATGGTAAACACATTAATAAGCACCAAAAAGGCCAAAGCTTCAGAAGTGTTTAGCTATAAAAGGATAAAGTAAAAGATGAATGTATTTTTCTGGCTAAAGTCATTTTTGTCTCATGTTTCATGTTCGCCTTAACAGTCCAATAGCTCAATGGAAGGTGTAGGTTTCAGGTTTCACATTCAATTCTCTAGTGGGGAATGTTGAAAACTTTAGAGTACATAATTATTCTTGTTATAATCATAATCACCATCATCATCATTGTAATCTTTGTCATCATCATCATCATGATCATCATCATCATCGTTGCCATTGTTATCAAAATAACATTGAACAAGGCACTTAAGATGAGTCAAATATCAAGCTGCATAAATGGATAACATATAATATTTCCAAAGTAAATAGAGTATTTCATGAAAATCACAGCAGACACATTTAAAACAAGCAATGCACATAAACAGACCATCAAAATGCTTTAAGTAGCATAGTTTAATGTTAAAAATGTTTGTTAGAAGTAATTGTATCAGTGTTTTCCCTCCCTGGCCTCATTGCCGGCCCATCATGCAGGGTCAGAGGTCAGAGGTCAGCTCACCGTGAAGTAGTGCACGCCGGTGGGGTCCTGCAGCAGCCTTTCGAAGCTGACCGCCCAGCTGGCCACCCTGCCGACATTGCAGCGCGCGGCCGGAGAGCTTGGCGGGCCATGCTCACTGTCCAGACTGCGGCAGCTACCGTGGCCATCCAGATCCATCATGTTCAGCTCTGAGGAACAGAGAAACACATGCTCAGACAAGTTCACACACTCATACATGCTCAGACACTCAGACACACTCAGACACACTCACACACTCATATACACTCAGATGCTTACACACACTCAGACACACTCACACACTCAGGAACACTCACACACTCTCACACACACTCACACACGCTCAGACACACTCACGCATGCTTAGACACACTGATACCCTCACATGCATTCAGACATGCTCAGACACACTCGTATACGCGCAGACACACTGGCGCCTGCAGCTGTACGGTTGTACGCACAGTGCATACCAAGAGATTCCTGATTTGTGAGAACTCCACGAGAGATAGGGAAGTGTGTATGTGCATATTTGTCATGCCAATAAAACAATAACTTAAATTTGAAATTTAAAATTGAGAGAGAGAGAGAGAGAGAGAGAGAGAGAGAGAGAGAGAGGGGGGGGGTTGGCAGAGACATTAAAAACCACTCGTTGAAATATGAATGGCATTGGCCGTAACGCTCAATGTGGCGGTTGCATTGAGGGAAGTCCCGCTTTTACACCAAACGGCCAATCGCTTTGTTGGCGAAAAATGAACTCCCACAGCCCACAGCACACTCTACACAATTATAGCTACGCAGCACACAAACGGGGCAAATCTACACTATTGTGCATTATTGTGCCAGCTTTTCCGCCTACTATTACATGTAAAAGACAATGGAATTGTGTCTTACAGAATTTAAGTATTGACCATTTTTGGATTGTATGATCGTAATAGCATGAGAATTTATTAATATTTGGCAATTATCGTGCTTTTTGCAATTTCTAACAAAGCAGAAATTAGCTTGCTTAACTAGGTGTATCAATTAGCTAGCTAGCTTGCAAGCTAAAGTTAGCTTGCTAGTCAACTGCAGCTAGCTCTCGGCACACTGAGGAAAGTAGCTATAAAACAAACAACTGTGATACACCAACTTTATTAGTACCGGGCATGACATGGTGACCACCTCTGAGTGTTTACTGATATTCACAGATCATGTGCAAGTCCACTTCATATTTCTCCTCCGGCTAACCGCTCTTCAGTTAGGCTATGTGATCAATGTCTGGTCTGTGATGAAGTGCTCAAGCAATTTGATGCAACCGGTATAAGGAGGGTAAACTTCAATAGGTAGGCCACATTTAATCAGTAATCAGTCAGTGGCATTTCTCTCTCTCAGCTCTCTCTCGGTGTGTGTGCATCCGTGCTTGCGGGTACGCCCGCGTGCGTGTTCAGGTTTCTGTGCGTACCCTAAGATGAAATCTTGCAGGCACCCCTGCGCAGACACACTTGGACACACTCACACACATTCAGACACGCTGTTCCACTATACACAATTTCTGCAGATGACATGTTTTATACACGCAGATCTAAGACCAGGCTGTCGCGATTGTGCTATCCCAGAATGCCTCGGGGACTTCAGACTTCAGAGAACTACAGCAGAGAGGAAGTTGTCACTATAAGGGGGAAGCTAACTCTCCTTCAGCCAATGGTAGGCAAGGAATATTGTCTGCACATAGGAAGAACAGAACACCATACTTCTCAGTAAAGTTCGGGTTTACCTAGTTGTGTAAACTACCGGTGGCAGTTTTTTTATCATTCATACAAAACAATAAAAAGAGCTACAGCCATACGCTGTTTTTTTATTTTTTATTTCAACTGACAGAGCAAGCATGAGACAATCCCACATTTTATTTACTGTTCTGGTGTGCTGAGAACTCTATCAAGAGGAAGTCGCCCTGATAACATCTGTGCGTTAACGCTCAGGACGACCAGCAGCGGGTTAACCACATCCTAAAATGTTTTGGGTCGACACGCATCTTAAAACAGCGCTAACGTGCAAAGGTGAGAATCAGTGTGACACAAATCTATAGGGGAGGAGGTCTCCCCAAAACTCAGCACCATTTTCACTTTCATCCTCTTTTCAGCTTTCCCGCTCGGCTCCGAGAGGGCGGGGTTCTCACCCACAGTGCCGAAAAACCTGAAGGGCGCTGTGGTGGCGTGCCTCAGAACCTGCACAAAGAACGAATGCCTGTTCCTCCACCACCCCCAAAGCCTGGCACCCCAAAACCCTAGCAGAGCACAACAGAACACCATAGCAGAGCGGAGAAATGGCAGCCTTACCCCCATCCGAGACTGCCAGGGTCTGTCAGAACAAAGAGAAAGAAGAGAAATTCAGTGATCAATGAAATAAGGATGACATCACTGACTGGCCATGCCTGTCTATTGGAACAACACAGGTGTTCTGCTTGTTAAAGCTGGTAATGAAGGGACTATGAGTACAGGGAGCAGAGGTCAGAGGTCAGGGGTCAGTGTCCAGAACTCTAGGCTTTTATGTCCTCAGTGACTAGGAGAGCATACTTCCCCAGTGTAAAAATGGTAAAACTGAAACGTTACCGAAAGCATACTTCATACATTTTGCTAATTGTCTTATTTTATGCAAATTAGAACGCCATTGGGTTGTCTGGATAGTGAGTGAACAGGAGAATGGGTATAAAAATAGTGGAAAACAGTCAATTTACAAAATAGAGGCAAAATCAAGGAAATTATATAAAAATGTTTATATCTATATATATATATATATATATATATACATATATTCTGTCTTTCACACAACATCCACTGAAGCCCTGAAACATATATGCTTATATATGTTTTTACATTTTCAGGGCTTCAGCGGATGTTGTCTTGCGAAAGATTTCTCAAGCAGGAAAACGTTTACATGTTCCTGCTTCATTGCACCGCTGTGCAGTTTCTGTTTTTGAAGCGTGCGTTTAACCTACTTTCACTTTGCTGAGCTTCGTGGAGCATTCGGCGTTCGGCAAGTGTCAAGTGCCTTAAACACAGATGGCTCCTCTCTGTCCCACTTAGCAGGAGCCTCAATCAAACACGTTCCACTGTGCAAGATTAATGCAGACCTCCAGTCAGACAGGCTTAATCCACTCAAAGCTGTCTTCAATAACAGCATACCCATCCTTTCTATTTAATCCTACTCTCCCTGATTAATAAAAGAGCAAGACTTAAGTCCCACAACAGCCATTTTATTTGATTACTAATTGAATGAAACAAAATGCCTAAATATACCACACATCTTTGTATAGAAACAGTAGGAAATAAATAAAATCAAATGATGTGTGTGTGATGAACATGAATACTTAAACACAGCATAATCCCTGCAGGGTTACGGTTAGGGCTGACTTCCATCAGTCTTAAAAGTGAAATTAACTCATCTTCCAGGAGGGATTAACAAAAATCACCCTGAATTTTAAGGAAAATAGGAGATGGGCAAAAAGGCTGATGGCTGACTGCCTCAAGAAATCCTGTGTTGAGGATATTAACCCTAGTCTGCATGCCCAGAGTATCCAGGTGATCTTTAGACATGATCTAGTCCATCTCTCTGATAAAAAGGGGAGCCTTCTTTATTGATAATAATTATAGTAATTACTATTATTGATACATAATAACAACACAATAATCATAATTGAAGTGTGATTGACATTACCGATATAGGCCTCAGTAATAATAATGAGAAGACATAATATTATTTCTTGACATGCTTTAATTATCTTAGACACTGCATGTTAAGCAATAAGACTTCTTTTAAGCAAACATACCTGTAGGTAGCTCTGTCTTTTTTTCCTTTAATATGATTGCCCTTTTCCTTTACCAGTGACAGATGGAGTGTCCTTAAATTAGAATTGTGACTTTCCAAAACAGAAGTCTAGACAGGCAAACACCTCCAACTTCTGGGTTCTGTCATGCCGGGAATGGTGCCCAGAAATCTGTCAGCAATATCTGAGTCACAAACCAACAGGAACCCCTCCCCACCGCCCACACACACAAACACACACAAACACACAAACACACACACACACACACATACACACAAACACACCTCAGACCCATGTATCCCTATCTCACCAACAGGAAGCTGCTTTCATGACCAGAATAACAGAGGAAAGAAAGCTCATTTTTTAGAATGCGAGAGAAAATGCTTCCTCGCTTTATTATTAAATTATGTTTCCATACACCACATGTCCATGTTATCTCAAGAAGACAAATGTCATTCAAGGCTGTCATATAGTGTGCTGGGAAGGAATACAAAAGATTGTAGGTTTAAGTTCCGAGGTGGTGCATTGCCGTTGTAGTCTTGAGAAAAATACATGACCTGCATAAATTGAGTATCTAGGTGGGGACTATATACTGAACAACCTAACACTGTGACCTTGGTAGCAAGGTCAACAAGGTCAACCAGGATCTGGGTACCATGATGACCGGCATGAACCCTTGCCTTATAGAACGAGCCTAAAAAAGAAAATGTAATTGCCCAAATTAAACAGCTATGAAGGAAGACTGGTTGTGTTAACAGTACTGACTCACTTCCTGCCTCATTAGTCAAGGCACTGTTTGACCGAACTTCAGCAATTCTCAAACTTTGTGACAAGAACACAGCCGTAGCACTACACAGAAATAACAACAATTTAGCAATCCTGTGGGACTGACATAGTAAGCAGGCAACTGTCCAGTTCACCCATTCCACAGCTTCCTCCATGACCACAACACCAATGCGCCTTGCTAATGACCATGGATAAGTCAGTGTCAGCCAATCACAAGACAGACCATAGAGATATAGCACCAATGGATCATGAGACTGACCATACAGATGCAGCACCAAGGAATCACAACACTGACCACAGATTCATACACTGTCAACACATTACAAGCCATCACCTAGAGACACACACAGTGGGAATATTCTGACAGTATGCTGTTTTTGCTCAGAGTGTGGATGCTAGGGCTAATGTTTAACATGGCCACATAGGAGGCTAGCCCATTTGCTAGCCCTCTCCCATGGAGCTGGATTAGCAAACAAAGCAAGCAGAAAACACTCACTGGGGAGAAAGTAGTCTGTTGCCATTTGCTAACCAATATGTAACTGCAACAATTATGAAGGAAACAGATAAAGTGTTGGGTTGCTATTCTTCGTCAATTCATCAATAAGGATAAAAAGCATTTATCTCTGCACAATTACTAGCTTTCAATTCCTCAGATTTTGCATTGCAGGTTATAACATGAACCAACCTAAGCACACAGAGTAGAGCTTGAACAACACACCCAGTTCATCTGTTTCTCAGGGCTGTGACTGCCTCGTTTTTCAGCAAAACAAGCGGCTCACCTCGGGCAATCAGCTCGCTTGCAGAATTCACACGACACCAACCAACGAGTTTACATGCAGGGAGCGTGCTCTGAGGCGGAAGCTGCATCAGAAATGTCGAGGGCCTCGTGTCGTCTTTTTTTTTTAAACCCCAAAGCAAACAAAATTCTCACCTCAGTTCACACAGCAAGGTGTTAAATCCAAAGGCAAGCATGCTGACGCAGGCTGCGGACGGACCCCGCGTGAATGGCCCGACCGCAGAGACGTGCTCTATCAATGAAGCCTGAGATCATCAATGTGGGCCGGGCAGACAGTTCCATTTGTGCAAACCGAAACTCCTGAGAGGCGACTGCAGAGATGTACACGACAAGACCATAAAGAGGAACCTCAAAGACAGCATCACAGCGCCCATTACGGTGACATGAGGACCCACGTGCCCCACTCTGGAATAGTCTTCTTTCTTCTTAGAAATAGAGGAATAAACAAATATCCTGAATTAACAAATGGTTCCTGTTTTTATAATTTAATATTTGGTACATGCCCCCTCAGAGCAGAGTGGGCCACCAGCAAGGGGAATCACGGGAACAGGAAGAAGATGGCGGATGTTGTTCTAACTTCTAGCTCCGCTTCGTCTTTTCCAAGCACCCCCCCCCCCCCCCCCCACCAAAGGGCGTGCAACTCATGTCGTATCTCACAGGTTCCTTCATTGCCCTCTGACCTTTCTGAACCCTTCCTGCTTTCAATCCTTTTATTTCGGGTCTGAGGGACTCTCAAGGTTAAGGGAGAAGTTGACTGTCAAAACTACACCGGAAAAAATGACTCTGGCACAACTCTGTGGCTTTGAATAAGCGTGATAAAGATCGCAACCGTCCATTTCAAGAACGCACCCTTCTCAGTCTTTCACTGCAACTTCTGCTGAGGTTGATTCTTCATGATGGCTGCCCCGTCTGCAACTTCAGACAGCTGTGTCCTGCTCAGTAACTAACATGGTGTGGGTCTCTCCCACTGCAGCCAATGCATGCCTTTCCACAGTAACTTTCTCATACTTGCCACAATGAAGCAGCTTTGAATTTCAATATTACAGTAATTAGGTTCTATATTATTTATAAAGATTTACTAAATGTTAGATTTTTACATTTTTAGTTTTTTTTTTTTTTACAAGGTACTGCATACTGTATGCTGTATATCTTAAAATTACTCATTTGTCTTTACAGGTACCCACCTGCAGTTGTTTGATTTTGCTGAAATCATATGACTGCTTAAGTCTGTGTGAGTGACCCCTGCTCTGAGGACAGACTGTCATGGCTGACCGGCTCATGTTGGACCCAAGCACATTTTCCCCTTTTTTAAACTATGTGAGAAAAAATGTTTCTATGTGGAGGATTGGCTATGTTTGCTCTTTGCAGCATGTGACATGCAGTCCTTGGATAGTGTTTTTTTTTCATTTGGTTCCATGCACCTGCAGGAAGTAACACTGTCAAAACTGATAGACTGAGAGACACAAACATCCTCTGATCATCCCTCGATCACACCCACTTTCAGTTGAATTATTCACTTTACATTGCACTAATAACCAAAAATGATCGAACGATCTCTTAAATCAAGCTAATTCACATCTCTGATTTTGTCTACAAATAACTGTAATTACCATAACGTTGATTGATGGTTGCTGCCCCTGTTGTCCCTCTGATTGTATGTATTTGCTAGTGAGCCAGAGTAGTGAATCTGATACCACTGGCGGTGGTTACAGAGCAACCTAGGTGTTCACCGCAGTGGAAGTGATGCTGAAGTCTGAATCATTTGAAATTTATGTAACTAGTTGAGCTCCAAGACAGCAGTTAACACATTCTATAAATTACACATTATAAAATATTCTAAATGCTCATTATGCATTTCTGTAGTGTTACATTGTAGATGAGTCAAATGAATGAATTATAATGAATTGGTTAAATGTTACTCATAAATGTCACATGATCTAAATAGATTTGCTTACAATATGTTTATCTTTCAGTGCCCTCAAAGTAGTATTAAACTGTAATTAATTGTAAGAGTACGGTGTAAGTTGTATTACAGACATCATTATGACAGAACTGCTTTTGGGTAAATGGCAGGATGAGCAAGCTTGGTGTCTTAACCTCCTGTAATCACCTGTTTTTCCTTCTGTGGAGAATGGTACTAATTAGATGATAAGCAGTACAGTCCCACCCAAAACTCACCCTGTTGCTGTTCGGAACTCCAAGGGTTTGAATTTTCCTGGACATGTTAACACCATCGGTAAAATCCCGAATTCCAAACAGCCCGAGGACTGCGCATTTAAGTGTTGCTAAAGAATGACGCACTGCACCATACTACAACTTGTGTTCGCTGGCACTTCCTGTCTGAGAAGGAAGTCTCGCCATAGCAACATACCACAAGAGGAACTTGTGTGGGGAGTACAGTGTAACCCACCCTTTTCTTCTTTTTTTTTTGCTTTCGCAAACAGATATCATTTCCCAGATTGTTTTGCCCATGTATAATTACTGGAAGGTGTTACATGTACAAGAACTTTTATTTATTTTGACACAGTGTGCTCCAAAATAACTACTGTAGTACCACAGTCCTACTATTGTGAGTAGCTGATTAACTTAACATTTGGACATCTACTTTAATAACAACCACCAGCTACATGTAAGATAAAGATGATGAAATAGTGTTAATTTCTTTATTCAGTGTCAGACTATGTGTGACCAGCATGTCCTGTTTTTTCCCTTGGTCTTGATTCAAAGGACATTACATTATTGTCATTTTGCTGACACTCTTTTCCAGAGCAGCTTACATAGGTTACAATTTTTACATATTATCCATTTATACAGCTGAATACTTACTGAGGCAAGTTTGGGGTGAGTACCTTGCCCAAGGGTACAACAGCAGTGCCCCAGTGGGAAGTTGAATCAAACCTACTGGTTTCAAGCCCTGCTCATTACCACTGCGTCACACGGCCACTGATGTTCAAAGGAATAGAAGAAAATATGGTTTGTTGCAGAGGTGAATCAGCTTCTGTGAGGCACTCACTGCTGTGGAGCAGAATGTGCTTTCTGTGGTGTAAACTTTTCTCACCTCAACTCACTCAAGTGATATTAATTTAGAGCAAGAAGGCACCAGATCAACGTTAAGACATTAAAGCTGCACACACGTCGCAATGATGTACATTACAATGTGAAAACATGTACACCATGATCCATCCATGCATAAATAGTTTAAGTAATGTACACTTATGCAACGTAAACAAAGGTGTGATGCACAGGTATAATGCAGTGAGAGAACTTAGACATTTTCTGTCATTTTTGTGACATTACTTTGCAAAATATCTTTAATCATTACAGAATAAAGAAGGTGCTGATGGAATCCATATATCTGCTTTATCTAAGAATGAAAGTGCAATGTTGGCACTGCTGATGTGGCAGGATGTTCAACGGTGATGCATATGACTTCATGAGTAAAGAGGAGTACAGATGAAGGCAATGTAGCTCAGACACAGCTACATTGGGCCGTGTTTAATACTGTTATCACTTTTGAAATAATTACATTATTGTCATTTTGCAGATGCTTTTATCCAGAGTGACTTACAGGTTACAGTCATATCCATTTATACAGCTGGATGTTTAGTGAGGCAATTCTGAGACCGAGACATGCTCACCTTTGAGCGACTCAGGTGGCGGGTCCCGGACTTCCTGCGGAGAGATCTACGAGGGCTGAAGTGCGTCAGGCCCCTGGTGAACTCCTGGAAGGTCGCCATCCTCTGTCCAACAGGCAAGGGATGGTCAGGACAGGTTAGGCATGATACTTCAATTACAATGGTGACCACCTCACTGGACAAAATAAACATTGTTACTGTGCGAGGTGATGATCTGTTATTAATTGTCTCCATTGTGACAGTTAGTTTGCAAAAATATAATCTGTTTGAAATTAAAAAAACATTCATCCGAGTGGCACAAACATGAAAACTCACCCAGTCATTCAGTAACACAATCTAATGGCAGTTCATTTAGATCCAGTATAACTTTATGATAGGTTCTGCATTTCAACAGAAAATTCCCTGACCTACTGTTCACTCCAGTTTGGACAAATATATAACAGTGTTAATACAGCCAATCACAGCATTAATATAGCCAATCACATGATGTTAAGTTGTTTTTACAAAACAAACATACTCTTTGAAATGTGCCACCTATGGTCTGTCTTCATTTAAATCACAACCCCCAGACAGAGCAACTTTATATTACCCAATTTTACATTGTTAAAAATAATCAGCATTTTGGCTTGTGCTCTACAGCTATATGAAAGACAATGAAATTCTACATGTTTCAGCTGCTATGGAAGAAAACCACAGTGAGTACGGTGTTTCTGTGGAGACAAAATGCTCCCATATGAACGTTGTGTTCATGTGATTGTAAAGTAATGCAATTCCATTACTTTGTTTGCTCAGCAGATGCTGTCACCAGGAGAAACTTACACATCATTCATTTAGCTCGATATTTACAAAAGCAATTAAGCACTTTGCTCAAGGGTAAACCCAAAACAGTGGCCTTAGGGGTACAACCCCTGCTTCCTACTACCACATGACATGCCTGCCTAATTCAGGGATAGCTGTTTTCGCTCTGTGGCCATTAAAGCATCTTGTCTCTTTACACACGCTTCAAGCAAGCTCTTCTGTTTCAGAAGCGTTGTGCTGTTGGTCAACTTTACCTCTGTTGTTCTCTCAGCTACCAGAGAGGGCAGTGTTGGCAGGAATGGAGTTCAGGGCTGCACAAATTGTTACAGAGCATGGTTTCTCAATGCTTTTGTCTGCAGGTTTTTGTTTCCACTTCTCTCCCTAATAAACCTCGCTTGAGATTATTATAGATTGGTTATGCATGGATTTTACATTTATTGACAGTGGTTGGCTTTATATCCTTTGGGAAAGAAATTACTTGTCTGAGGTGTTTGGTATCTGTACACTTAGAGAGCAACCTTCTAGAGTGCAGGGTATGGTCTAACCCCAGCTGATTCTTGACTTGAAGATTCTTACGCACCTCATAACAGAACAAATATCAACAAGGTACTTATGACACATTTCCTGCCTGAGGACACTAATTTTACTTTAACTCCTCTGGTGACGGGCAAAGATGAAGTCTGTTGCTCTGTAAATGACATCAGCATTTGTTACTGTACAGAAACTGTCTCATGACTCACACTATTTACATGGGAGCGGGCTGCGCCAGTAAACCCCCTCTTTAGTTGCCCTCTTTTGCTACACATCACTTTGGGCACTGCTGCTGTCGCAAGCCAACCTCTGAGCTCCAAGCAAAGTCAAACACATTTCAAAAATTAGGGCGCAAGACTGTTTTTTGATTCTTGTGGCAAACATGTGCAAGTGGACAACAAAGCTTAAGCAGTGACTTTTCAGTGTAGTAATGCTCCTCGCATGAGCAAAAAAGACAGCAGCATTCTTTAGCTCACACTGTCTGGAGAGTGTTGTGCCCTTAATTTCTTAAACTATTTATACATCATATCTCAAAGTCAGTAACCTTCAGTCTACATGTCTACATGCCTGCTCAGAGGCATCAAGTGCTCTCAGCTTCTCTGAAAACAGGTATCCCCAACATCTGTCCACTCAAGGCCACCATCTGTGCAAGGGTTTCTGTAAACAACCTCAGCCCACCAGCCAACAGGAGCCAGATGAGAATAAGCAGGCAAATCAAAACGTATTTTCAACGGATGGAATACCTTTTCTCTGAATCCTCCTGTCCTTTTGAGAGGGGGCGCACGGGGCTGTGAGGAGAGCCGGATGTCCAAGGCGGAGGCGAGGCTTGGGACGAACGGGCGCTGCATTTTTCAGAGAGTGGAGATGGAATACAGAGAGGGGAATGTGAGTGCGGGGGACCCGACGGACGCAGCGATGTTCCCATCTCTGAGCAAACACCGCCATCCCCCATAAAACCAGGTCCTCCTGGAGAGGAAGGTATGGGGAGGGCAAACACCGAGCCATCTAGGAGGCGGGGACAGGAGACCTCAACAAATGAGACAAGAATGCTTTTTTTTTTTCATTTTGAGGATTGCCAGTGTCCTACTGAACAGGATAGAGAGCTGGGCCCTCTCTCTTGTCCCAGCTCTCGCACCTTCAGCTTGCCTGAGAGTCGAGCTGTATGATGGGTAATTACGGTCAAAGGAGCTGGTTTAGAGGTCTAATAAAGGATCTATGAAGGAATTTTGACTCAAAGACGACTTTGATGAACATTGTTAATTCACTGAGCAGTTTATCATTTATTTAATGGACACCCTCATTTATCAGTCAGAAGTTTTTGCACACGACACACTGGTGCAGACTGAAATATGATGCTACTGAGCTATTCCAGCTTCACTATAAACTGCTTATTACACTGGGGCCAATACGCTTTCTTTCTTTTCTATTCTGCTATTCTTCCATACAAGAGGTACCCTACTGCCTGTAATTTGTTCATTTCAACACCTACCTTTCTCTGGATCCACAGAAGCCAGCTAAACCCCTGATTAGCACAATGGAACCTGCTGTTCTTTTTATCTGTTCCAGCTGTTAATGACTGAAAATACTATGAATTTTCCGCTTCTTTCCTTTTCAATGTGTCTTTTGTGTCCTCTCAGAAATAAATGCAAAAAAAAACAATATATGCACCTATATATATCACCATGTACTGTTATATAAATGTCAGCTGTTCCACTGGGTCTTTCTGTCCACAGAACTGAACACATCTCATTGCTTAAAATGCAATCAGACAAGCCACCTACTTCACGTTACATCTGCTGTAACTGGTGTTGCTTCCATGCAATTTCCTGCAGTGTGGTACTCCATGGCAATTCCTTTAGGAGTGCTATATAAAACACAGTTTGATTGAAAAAATGACCCAGGGTTGCTCAAAGAGCATTTGAAAAGTCAAGTGCAGAATTAAAAAAAATGAAATAGCCAGGTGGAATGCAATCAGCAGCAAAGCGCATAATTACACAAAAGGCAACAGAGATCTGCCCATGCAATTTTGTGTTCAAAACCCTCACATCAGTTGTGCAGTTGTCATTTATACACACGGCAGCAGTATTTTCTCTGAACTTCACAACCCCTCAGAACAAGCTGACCTTGATAAATCAGCCCCTGTACATCTAATTATGAATGCATTTTATTTTCTCTGCATGTCCAGCAGTCTTGCAGGGTTTGTGAGGCATTCTCTCTGAAAGACTGGGTGTTAGTAAGTGTGGTGCTCATTCTGAGGGAGTCATTGTGTGATTCAGCCTGCTCATAAGTGTGGCTGTGAAAATGCAGGACACTAACACAGGACAGATGAAGCGAGGAGTGCCACTCCTGACTGAGGGAGTTTGTGTGGAGTCTGTGTGTGTGTGTGTGTGTGTGTGTGTGTGTGTGTGTGTGTGCGTGTGTGTGCGTGTGTTTGTGTGTGTGTGTGTGTGCGTGTGCGTGTTTGTGTGTGTGTATACTTGGAGTGTCCATGTGTGTGTATGCATGTCGCTACAGTATGACTCAGAGATAATCACTCAAGTGATTGCAACAGAATAATGGCTCAATCAAGCTAAAACGATCTGATAAAAGATTTCCACGGCAAAAAGAGTCCATTCTAAACATGTTGCTCCATTGTTTCTCTACCCAACCTTTGGTAGCAACATTTACATCCTGTGAGAGAGGGCTTGAAAAATGAAGGTCTTTCTTTGTTTAACAGAAACATCATGCAAAGCAACTGCCATAGCAAGCATTTTATGGGTGACCCTTGAAACTACAGCTGAAGCTAAAGCAACCTGACATTATGGAATGAATTATCATGTGAAAGAATCAGAGGATGCCACGACAATTAAACACAGATGGTCCAGATATGTATCCCGTATATAGCAGGACATGGTTCAGAAGAAACCATTGAAAGACTAGATTTCAGACCAAAAATATCACCACCACTTTATTGCATGGCCATGTAACATACACAAGTATGTAAAACAGTCTTTTACAACACAGACAAGGACAGATGAGTGACATTGCACCACACTCATCTGCTCCACAGTGGGGAACACTAAACACATATCCAGCCTGCCCCAGACACAACAGGAAGACTAATGAGGAGGGAACAACCAATCATGACGTAGACAGGACAAAATACAGGAGTACAAAACAGAACACTTATCCACCGCTGTAATACATATGGGCTTAAATCTGCAGAGTCACTGAGGCTGCCTTACTGCTAGGACCGCAGGGCATTCTGTCAACAGGAAATGCCTCATCGACGCAGGAGCAAGGTGAGAGGGCAGCTAACCGAACACACACTGATACGTGACTATGCATTGCAAGACCTTTTTCAGATTTATGCAGATTATTTGCAATGTTAAAAAAGGAGATCTGAGCTGGCTTAAGGACCTTAAAATTCTTTTTTTGTTGTTGTTTTGCTTCTGTTTCTTGTTGCAGAAGTAGAGAAATCATTTTCTTGTCACTAAGAAAAACATCTCCCTTTCTGCAGAAGCTGACAGTAGGCAGCGCCCCCTCTGTAACATGCAATATGCAAAGCTATGTGATGTGGGTTAGTTTCACATTCTGCTACCCCTCAGTTTTTCATGAGTTTGCAAAGAGCAGATGTGCTTTGAGTTCAGTAAGCAGTCTGAGTTTATTGAAACCCCCAGTTTTACCACCTACATAGAAACAGAGACTCACCCCTACTTTCCTCATTTCACTGGAACACCCGTCAACATAAATTGCAGCAAGGTTTCTGGGGGAAACCCGTTCACTCTCTAAGTTCCTTGTTAATGATGAAATTTCGTCTTCCATATAAAAACAGAGTCAGTGCAGAGGTAGTGTATGACCTTTTGGGTACATGGCATTTCCTCTGTGGCAAGAGTTTCCAAACAGATAAAAAACACCTAAGAGACACAGTATTGGCAATGCTTTAAAATGAAACTGGCAATGCAGTAATGATGTTGATGCAAAAGAAGAAGATGATGAGATGATGACAATGATAAAGAAGAAGATGATGAAGATTATTATTATTATTATTATTATTATTATTATTATTATTATTATTATTATTGTAATAAATGGCTGACCCAAATCCTAAACCCATGTAAGTATCACTTTAATGACCTGCCCTGTGCCGCTCAGCCTCCTGTTTCATCCAGTGGGAATTTTCCAAAAATCCTCTGACGTCCCGAGTATGTTAACAGCTCTCAAGCAGCAAGTCCAGTTCGGCGTGCGTAGGCAGGGATTCCAGCTGGAACCGGTTCCACTCTGGATCGCGAGCCCTCCCACCACAAGCTCTGACACCTGTTTGCCCTGATGTCATCACCGCGCACAACGGGGCCGAACGACAGCATTTATGACGGCTGTAACGGGCTGTGCAGATGCATTAGTGGCGTTAGTGGGCCATACTAGCAGCGCAGCTATTTGTTTTCCTACAATTTAGCCAAATGGAATAGCAGATATATATGAAGAGGAGAGCTGCTTAGGCAGTGAAAGCCCCCTGTCCACAGACAGACAGATCATCCCTTTTTCAGAACAGCTAATAAACGCAAAATTCAATTTCTCTTTTTTTTTTGCATCAGCAGGGCTTGATGGAAAGCCTCGACAAAGGCCTGTTCGAGGAAATAAGCACCGACATCATGGGTGTCATTTATGAAGGCCCTAAGCTGTCGGAAATGTGGACAGCTGTAAAATCAGCATGATTTGCTCTCCTAACGTCCTCTACGTCAGAGTCCTGCTGGAAGCTGGGCTTTCAAATGGCGTTCTGTCACAGACAGGGCTGGAATGCTAAAGCAGTGCGTTCGCCGGGAAGCGGTCCACGGGGAGGGGGGTATTGTCGCGCCCCTCTCAGCCCACCCTCCCAAGGCGGACAGGGTTTGGGGTGTATGTGAGAGAGGGCTGTGCAGAAGAACCTCAGAGATGCCTGTCTGATTTGATATTCAGGTCGCTTCTCTAGTAAGCATGTGGCTGCGTTGGGTACTGTCAAAAGCAGCCAGACTGAAATGGATTTTTATTTGTGCAATTTTTGTCATTTAGAAACCAAAAAGAAGAGGGCTGCGGTTGCTCTCCCAGCTCAGACTGGCGGGGGGGGGGGGGGGGGGGGGGGTGGAAACAGCAGACTCATTATTCTTTACTCAGACAATATTATTCACTTTCAGAGAAGATGGCTTTCACTTATCAGACACCCTCTTCCAGAGAAACTCACAGAGCTCACAATTTTTAAATCTTCTTCTTCATTTATACAGTTGGATATTGGTTTTGAACATGTATGTTGTATGTCCAATCTGAACAAAAATTTATTTCATACGGTAACTGCTTACAGAGGTTTAGCAGGTGCTTTTTATCAAGAGAAACTTACGTACACTTGTAGTTTGATACATTGGCACCTTGTGAGAAGCAGTCTCCACTCATCTCAGAACCTCAGGCCTGTGATATCAGGAGTTAAGTGGGAGGAGCCTTAAAAGCAGCCAGTGTCAGCTCAATGTATTTGTTCCACCCATGCACTACACCAGCTGAATTTAATTAGCACAACTCTTCAGCCAGGTAGAGGAGCTAATTAGTGTAATTTCTAATTACTAATAACTAATTAGTTACTTTCTGAAGCCGGGTGTCCAGCTCTGCCCAGAAGGTTGTGGGTTTCATTCCCGGCATGGCCACTGTGTTCTTGAGTGAGACTGCATAAATTGCGAGAGAGAAAAGGATGTCTACCAAACTAAATAATCGTGCCTCTTCTCATAGGCTGTGTGTAGGTGGAGTGTGCTCTGTCATTCCATGCCATTCAAGCTGCATTTACATTGAAGTTTTGTGGGTATGACTGACTCTTATATCATTCTAGAGGTCTACTGCAGCTTGCTGTGTCTCTACGTGTCCATTGTTAAGTGCAAAAGACCAGCGTTTGCTAGTGCTATCAGAGCTATCCGGGCTTGAGGGATAATGAATGCACATTTTCACGATAGTCCCATGGAAGCTGGCCTGTAAAGAAAGGAAACATGAGATCTGATGGGCAGTAAATGATCATCCTACAGCTTATCCAACGTAGAGGCAGAAATCTCCTACGTCTCCGCACTGGCAAAGAGAAGCTTTTATAAGTATTTATCTTTTTGTTGTCCAAATGAAATCATCCCAATTTGTCACACCACAGTCTCAGCATAAACCCGCCCACTTCTTCTCCAGCTTATGGCCACATTCAGAAACCGGTCTAAAACGGAGCCAAAAGAGGCCAGTCTCATCCCAGGAACGTAAGTAATCTGGTGTCTGTACCTTGTACGCAGTAGTGTGACATGGTGTTGAGGAGCAGGGCTCATAACCCCCAGAGCTTGCCATTTCAGCTCCCAGGCAGGGCACTGCTGTTGTGGCCTTGTGTAGAGTACTTCCCCACCCCAGCTGCTTTAGTAAATATCCACCTGTTAAATATAAAAATATGAAAGCCATGTCAGCCACTCTGAATAAAGGCGTGTGCAAAGCAAATAACAAAAATGTAAGCCCCATAAATCTCCAGTCTTTTTGGTGAGGCTAAGTCCATACCTTCCCCAATACACGGTGAGAGGTTGCACACTGCTACCACCATGTGGTCATATATGTTCATATGTTCACTTATACATTTCTCAGTGGCTTTTACAGTTTTTCCCAGTTGATCTGGTACATTTCTGCAAACTGTCCATGCCCTCAAATCAGTGATTCCTGTGTGTATATAGGTGAATACATAATCTCCTCAATGTGTGATGTGCATCTATAGTTTTGATGCAGATATTGTATTTTTAATAAGCTCTTTATCAGAAATGTTAACAATATTCCATTTTGCAGTGGAATTTCACTTGCTTCGCAAAGTAGGAATTCTGCTCAGATGATTGTGTTAACTGTTTTAAGAACATGAACCTTAGTTTGCAAGAATGTGCTAAATCAATTGAGAAATAACTGTAATAAGGTCATTAAGTGACAAGGAAAAAATACTTTTGACATAATCCCCCCACCCTGGAAATAATCAATAAACCTTCCAAGAAAATTACTGCTGCTGTTTAGCAAGCCGTGCATGCTCCGCATTGTGGTTCTAGGATATCACAGCTGCTTTACTGATGTACTGGATATGTGACAGGTAAGAAAATAAACCCATTCACTGTGAGAAGGAAAATGAGCTGTGTTCATATCCAGTGATGGAAGAGAGAGAGAGACACTGCTTCATGATGCAGGTGATAAGCAGAGACAATGTGGATTTGATGTGAGGGAGGATGTCAGTGTGCAGATTCACTCACCTCAGAAAACTGTTTGTTCACCGTGCAGTATCATATGGGCTGAGCAGGGGGCAGCACAGGGGGCAGAGAGAGTCAGTGCAGGTTTGGGAGAAGTTTCACTTTATCCTCATTTCAGAGTACAGTTTGGAAAGCTGGGTAATGAAATATGAGCGTAAAGTCTCCCATCTCTTTCTCCAGCAGATATCTTCCAGGTGAGAAGCGTTCTCGAGCCACTAACAAATGTTCAGCTGTGGTCAGGTAAGAGGAATGTGTAGTTACAGGGATAACTTTCTGCGGTCAGAGTGCAGATGAGAGAGGTGTCCAAGTACATGTGACAGGCAGGGGAGATGGATGTACAGATGTACCTCTCTGCATAGGTAAGAGGTTTGAAATGAGATGCATAGATATGCAAGAAATGTGACGACAGCAACGTGGTGTCCTGGTAAGACACTGTACTTGTAACCCAAAGGTGGCTGGTTTGAATCCTAAGTGGGTCACTGTTGTTGAGCCATAATGCAAGGTACTCACCCTCAATAAATATCCAGTTATGTGTCGAACTTTAAGCTATATTAGTTTCTCTGGATAAGGCCATAAAGGCTGAATTTTCATTCAGATTGAATATACAGCAGACATGTTCAAAATAGAAGCAACCACATGACAATACTTTACACCTTTAATACAGAAGTTTTAAAATCGTTTTTAAATTTTTGCTCAGTATACATGTAAGCGCTCCAAGCAACTGTGGCATAAACCCACTGAGGAGATGGAGAGGATGAGGGTGAAAAGGAAGGAGAGGTGACAAGAAAAGGAAAAAGAAAGAAAGAAAGAAGGAGCTCCTCTCGCATGGCCGTTCAGCAGAGTGTCAGCTGGCCCCGGGTGTTTCCCCTGTAGCAGGTGGCATGAGGATTATCCAGGTAAGACTTTAATAAGGAGGGGGGAGGAGGGGGTGGGGGGGAGCAGGGCCAGAGGACGGCTAATTGTGGCCTCCTAATCCTGACCCAACCTGCCCCACCCCCATCTCCAGGGAGGCCAGAGAGGAGATGACTCCTCCTTGTTCGGTGTATGGTGCAGGGAGGGGAGGGGGGTAGGTGAGGGTGCTGGGGAGAAGGAGAGAGAGGTGTCTCTGTGCTGGGGTCCGGCTAGCCCAAGGAACACACTCACCTGCAGGGCTCACCAGAGAATGTAGCTACATCTCTCTTCCTGGTCCCTGTAAGAAAGCAGTTCGCGATGGGAGAAGTCCAAAAGGTAGGTGCTGAGGTGTTTTCCACATTCTTCAGGAGCAGGAGGTGTCAGGGAGATGAAGCAAAAGGGTTTTAGATGGACCTAATCCATCCCAAAGCCAGTAGTTTTAAGGAATAGCCTCGAAGGTTTTGTATTTTAAACCTTCTCTGTTTTGAGACGGTCTCTGTTTTGGGATAGTACAGATACAGAGAAGTAAATGGCTGTCAAAGCTATTTCTGAAATTCAATCCTTCATTCAATAGTTTACCAGCCTTTTTTAACAATCACACTGAGGGCCTCACTGAGGATCGGATCAACATGGTGATAACAACCTCTCCTTAGAGAGAAAATAAAACACCTCTTTCTTTTGCATTTTCCAGTTAAAGAATGTGTGAATGTGTGGTTACAGTATTTTGAAACCTGCTGTTTTCGTTTGTGGCTTTTATCTACCTCATAGTCCTCATGTAATAGTTTCTCAGGCTTCACTCCTATTAATCTCATTACTTTCATAAGTTACCACTTACATGAATGGCCTTAACTAAATTCTGTGAATGTGTAAACCTTAGTAGACGAAGAGTTGCTTAGGTGGGACTATTATTACAACTTATATTAAAATGGCTGTGTTCCATCTTTATAAACATTTACTGCATTTAAATTACGGATTTAAATTAAAACAAATAGGCTCCAGGAAAGTTACAGCAACTCTTGGAATTGGCTGGAAGGAAGTTGTGTTTCTATTTCCTGTCATCCATCTCTGACTTCATGAAGTAGCCAAGCCTCTCAAATATTAATGAGAATTTTGATATAATTTCTATCACAGTAGATTACTAAAAGCTTGTTGTGCATTTGTATGAGACAGAGAGAAAATGTGTATTTACGGCTGCACG
This sequence comes from Megalops cyprinoides, assembly GCF_013368585.1. Lineage (NCBI taxonomy): Eukaryota > Metazoa > Chordata > Actinopteri > Elopiformes > Megalopidae > Megalops > Megalops cyprinoides. The sequence continues at coordinate 39,904,267 of NC_050585.1, read as the reverse complement.
ATAAGTGTGAATTATAGCCATTTGCATATATAATTCACGCATTATTTATAATGATAGTGTATGTTGTACCACAGACAAATAAAAACACATTTGACAATGGCAACAGCCATTATGTTTTCTGATATATACAGCATATTTTCACACATACTGAAATAGAGTTCTTACACTCTGCATTTCGTGTTTTAATATATGGTAAAATAACATTGTAAAAATTTGTAAAAATACTAATTAAAAAGTACTACGCATAAGGAGACATTGAGAAACACTGAGAGATTGTCAGAGCGAGAATGCAGTGCTGAAGTCCCCCTGTCTGTCACAGATCTGGCAATACCAGTATGAGTGGTGTTGTTGATGCTGCATTTTGCCTATGTGTTTCCTCAGGGTTTGCTTTCAGTCATTCAGAAGCTGAAGGGAACCACAGAACAGGAGTTAAGAATAGTGCTGCTGGGCCTGGACAATGCTGGCAAAACTACTCTGCTGAAAAAGCTGGCCTCTGAAGATGTTAGCACCATCACTCCAACACAGGTGAGGCCCAACAATTTCAAATTACAGTACGGGTTGGCATCAGAGATGGAGCAATTTACGCATTTTATCTTACACTTTACACCATCCATTTGTACAGGTGGATAATGGCTAAAGCAATTCAAGCTAAGTACCTTGTTAAAGGGCAGAATGGCAGGATCACACCAAGGAGTTGAACTTGCAGCCTACCAAAACTGCTGTGCCACAAAGCTGCCCTGAACAAGGCAGTCGGACAGCCAAACCACCTGAGAAGGATGCAGCCTAGCCTAGCCTAGTCAAAGCCCTGATTACGGCCAGCAGTGTGTGTCCTGCTGGATAATGCTTTGTACCAACTTACATAAGCAGGCCACTTTGTGTCGCTTATGGAAACACTGTGGCCCACAAAGAAGTCAGAGCCATATTGTAGACCACGGTGGCCCTCAATGACTCACGTATTCACTGACTCACTGAGCGTGCAGCTCCTGCAGCAGGTGATTTACATTAAATTACATTACATGCATTTAGCAGGCACTCTTACCCAAAGTGACTTCCAACACAAGAGAACATAGGTGTATCCATCTAATTCATACCTCTAGAGTACTACTGCTTAGCTGTTAAGCTTGGACTTAAGACATTTATAAAGATCAATACAGAGAAATGAACTGCCTCATATCCAGTCCAGTTTCCAGGAGCTTTGAAGCCTGAAAGTAGATACTAATGTAGATGCAATGCAGATGCTGCTATTGAATAGGCCCAGTTGAGACTGTGTTGAGTGTGTGTGTAGATGCACTGCATTCTGGCCGCAAATGTCATAAATTAGTTAAAAGTGACATTCTGAGGTCTCAGCATGACAGCCAAAGACATGGTCCCAATGCCTGATACTTAGGGTGTGCTAATTTTCAACTTAATGAGAGCTTTCAAACAAGCAGGGCCTACGACCACAGGGTTGCAAGTTCAAATCCATGTTGCAGGGAGTGCACTGTGGTCATATCCTCAACCAAGGAGGGAAATTTATATGAATTGCTTCAGTGAAATATCTAACTCTATACAATACAATAAATACATAGTCCTTGATAAGGCTGTCCAATAAGAGAATGAATATATATAAAACGCAATGATATTTATTTATCTGCCTATCATGATCCTGCTGGAAGGCTCAAAGGATACGTTGAGGAAGAACCTTTCTGATTGTACAGGAGGCCTCTGTGGCAGCTGAAGAGATTTATGTCTAGTAGCTAGTGGGTTAGGTGGCACTCTAACAGACGTAAAGACGCTCAACATTCAAAAATCAAATATTTTATAAATTTCATAACACATATGGAACAATGCCTTACCTTACAATGACTGATCCCGGAGCCACACCAACAAGTGATGATGTCACTGGAACTGAGGCCGCTCTGTGCTGGTGCTGCACCATACAGCAGTAGGAGGATGTAGGAAGTTATCTGTGGGAAGAGATATTGCAGAACAACAAACATTGATCAGACACAAAGTGCACATCTGTCCGCTCCGATGAAGTAAACCCCTGCCTGTTTTGTGTCTTGAAGAAATCAGAGACCTACATGTGAATAAAAAAAAAAGGACCATCACAATAGGACCATCACATAGGAACTCAGAGCTCCCTTAGTTCCAGTGATATCATCAACTCTCAGGGGGGAGGTGTGGCTCTGGCCAAAATGTGCTTTGGAAGCATAGCTCTTTGATGTTGACCGGGGGTCCACAGCCCTAGAATGCACTGGCTTCATTCCACCAGAGATAGGGGTGGGCATGTTGGTAGGGGTTGATCGGCTCACAGCTGTGAGGCACCCTCCAATTTACCAGACATCTGCGAGTTGCACTGATTACATCGGCATAGTCTACCTATTATCCAATGAGCGCCACTCCACTGTCCATTGACTTAGAGTTTGAAAAACAGGCGTTGGCTGCATGCAGGTTTCGTACAAGTAAAGAAACAGGGCTGCAATAAAAGGAGAAACGCTTAAACAATATCCAAGTTTACCACTGTGAGGTGTTCCAAGGTATGTGCAGGGCTGGGAAAAGACTGCTCTTTTTGCCGGTCAGTGTTGTTATTTTTGCTCACAGGGGGTTCTGGAGTCATTCTGTGGGCTTACAACCTATCCTCAGTCAGAACCCCACCCACCAAATCATTAGACACAAACACAATATAATAAAAATATTTGTTTTTATTGGAACTGTGATGTGACCATATTAAGCACATGTCTGGTCATCTCAGACATCCACATAGCATTCAGTCATTATGTGATACTACTGTACCCGCAGAAAGCACTAGATTCCTCCCTCTGGATGGTCTAATATAGGCGCTCTCTGTATGCTAAGCTATCCTGCAGTGACCCCCTGAGGTTAGCATTGGCAGCTTTTGCCACTGTACGATCACTACAAGCAGAACCAGACTAATGAACACTAAATTTAGGTGCAGAGGATTTGTCACTCCCAAGGAAAGTGAACAGGGAACCGAGCAAACTCCAGGGTGACACCAGGTCGAGCACGGCCCATTCAGTGCCATGCCGGGCCAGTGGACACAGGCACGGACATCACTTTGAATATACAGCACACTCTGCGTAGTATGAGCACTGATCAATCGTATATAGTTGTCAAAAAGGCTGGGACAGAACTGTTCTTATTGTTCTGGTGCTCCTTGTTTCACTCATAAAACATATCTTACTTACTGTACCTTGCTAGTGGGACGTTCTTCTCTCACGGCTTGGAAATGCATTGCTGCGTGTCTATGCCATGCAGCAACTCTACACACAATGTAAATGCAATGTCTCAGCATGTTGCAGACAGTGTATGTTGTACCCATGCACTGGCTTTGTCATTTAAGTTGGCTGTATAATATTCCTCAATCTCTTTTTAAATGTGTGTATCAACAGCAGTGGGGGTTATTATTATTTATTTAACTTTTTTAAACTGGTAAACTTTAAACTTTACACACAGTGACTTATTAAGCTAATATGGCACACTATATTAAATACACATCATCACAGTGTCAATAACATTAATGCATTGCAGAACAGACAGATTTACTCTAAGTAGGTATTAAAATGAATAGTGCCAAAAACAGCATTAAAACAAAGGCCTGTAACAGTGAAAACCTGGTACCCGTCAGCTCATTCTTAAATGAGCAATATCACCTCACCTCGTGCTGAAGTGAGCGCAGGGCTCAACAATGATCTATAAAAGCAGCACTACATTAAATCATATCAGCAGGAGTGTTTGAGTGTAAGACGTTGTGGATAGTCCATGTAATACAGAACCTGGATAACACTCAGTTCTTTGGTGTGAGGGGTCTACTCTAGCCATCGAGGGGGGTGGGGGACTCTAATCCCTTGGTTGAAGATTACTTTAACATTAAGGTCAGAGAAGTGCAAGGCCTCTTGCAAGCCAACTAAAAATAGAGGAAGATTTAAAATGAGAAACCGTTCTCTGGACATGCTAAGATTCTTGCCTGTTTAATGACCCTGCTGGTTACGAAATGAGGAGATGGCAGATTATACCTGTTGAATAACAAAATGAACCACATGTGATTTGTTTTTTTTAATTTTTTACCACTCGGTTTTTCAGGGCTTCAACATTAAAAGTGTGGCCTCAAACGGCATGAAATTGAACGTGTGGGACATTGGGGGACAGAGAAAGATCCGCTCATTCTGGAAGAAGTACTTAGAGAACACAGATCTGTTGGTGAGTTCTGTCACTTTTGTTTAAATCAATGAAAACAGTAAGCAAATTCCTGAGATTCAGGAAAACGTGTGATTGATATCCTTTATGAAAACTGAAGTCAAATGCTCTGCTTTTCAGATCTACGTGATAGACAGTGCAGACAAAAAACGGTTTGAGGAGACGGGGATGGTAAGGATGTGTTTTTCAATAACACCTGAGTTTCATTCCAAGTCTATTTTGGTCTTGACATTTGTCATGTCGACTCACTTCGACACCCTTGAAATCAGTAAAAATGTCCATATTCAGACACAATACAACAGAGACACAATCTCCTTCATTTTGAAGTATGACATGAAAATGACAAAGCTTTGCAGAGACAGCTCACTCCTTATCACAGCTGAGGAGTATTCAGCCACCTTTTTCCATTAGCTTTCCCTTCACAAAACATATGAAAGTCTGAGGAACATGGAGGGAAATCATTCTTATTGTACACAAATACACTGATGCCTCCTTCAGACTGTATTTCCATAGTAACTTTAGCCACTCTCCTGGACCTTAGGCCATGATTATCGTATTTTTTCCTTTTTTTTTCCCCAGGAGCTCTCTGAGCTCATCGATGAGGAGAACATGAAGGGTGTACCTGTGCTCATCTTCGCCAACAAGCAGGACCTGGCCACGGCTTCGCCCGCCAGCGAGATCGCCGAGGGACTCAACCTGCACACATACCGGGACCGCCTGTGGCAGATCCAGGCCTGCTCCGCACTGTCGGGGGAGGGCGTGCAGGTGGGCGCCATCATGGGGGAGAATGTCTACTGCAGTTATTGTTAATTATAGTAATAAGCCATAATGATGGTTTCCTCTAGCTACGGCTTACATTTTTTTACATGTATTTATCCTTGTATTAAGCTGATGATGTGGGACATCATGGCAGTGGCGGCAGTGTTGCGTAACGGTAAGGAGCACGGCTCATAACTGAAAGGTTGCTGGTTCAGTTCCATGCTGGGTCACTGCTGTTATACCCTTGGGCAAGGTACTTACCCCACAGTTGCCTCAGTAAATATCCAGCTGTATAAACGGGCAACATTGTAAGTTGCTGTGAATAAGACTGTCTGATAAATGACAATAATGTTGCATGTATGTGATGCATGGCTGTGTTGTGCAGTGGTTGATCAGGTCAATCTGCAACACAAAGGTTGTTAGTATGATCCCCAGGTAGGCAGCTGCTGTTTTACCTTTGGGAAAGGCACTTAACCTGGATTGGACTGTCAGTTAGCAGGTGCAAACTCAGTGGCCTGCACCAGTTCTCCTCTCCTCCCTATCGGGGGCTATAATATGAGTACAACGGGTCAGACATCATCCTCGTCAAACTCTGAATGGCATGTTATTTCAAAAATATAAGTTGTCCTGGAAAGTGGTGTCTGTGAAGCATTTAAATAATAAAATAGCGTTGCTATTACTAATGATGCTGACTGCAAAACCAGTTCCCCAACCATGGTACCACTGACGCTAGCAGTGAAAAGCGGGGTGCTGAGGTGTGTTTTATGAGAGGAGAGGTCAGCTGAATGGGGGTCTGGCAGTGAGGGTGAGAGTCAATGGCTCTGATGTGAGTGGAATGGATCAGACGTCACCCTAACTTTGACTTGTGACTCCTCTGTGCTATGGCCCATCCATTATTATACATGCAGTCCTCAGAATTCCAAGGAGAGCTTTCCAAACCTCCCCTCCAAATTATTATTGAATTACTCTTCTGCTTCTGCACGTCAATCGAATGATTTATGTGACACGTACTGCTGATTTTATCTGTGGCAGATAAAACATCCGTTACATGTGATGCTGAGGGCAGTCTCACACATTAGGCAAGTGTAAAATATTACACTTCCATCATCATGAAAAATATACTGGGCAAAATATTTGAGAATAAATGAGACTGAGTTGGAATTGATGTGCAATAGATAAAAACAACAGGACTGATGAAGAATGTAGCATGAGCTTCAGCAAAGGATCTGCCACTGGTTCTCTCCAGCTTTTTCACAATAGCACCACTTCAGTGCTTTTATGACTAGGATCTGACATAGAGATTCCAAGGTAACAAGTGGTCAGGGTGACCAAGGGACCCTCAGTGTCTTTTTTTTACAGCCTCTTGGTATTCCTGATTAATGGCCACTACTCAATAAGACCATGACGCGAAAATGGTGGGACACATTGTGCCATGAAGACAATCTGTTTAGATCGAATATGAAAACACAGAGCAAGGCAAGAGATGGAGAGACTGAGGAGGTGAATTCAGCAAGAGGAAGTGGTGGCTTGTGATTTTGAAATTTTACATTGAAACCGATCATTGCTCTTAGCCCATGCTCACCTGTTTTGCTTTATTGACAAGTGTGCCAGTTAGCTGCATAATTTATATCCTTCGGCAGGTAATTCTCTCTTAACTCTGCCTCATTTTTTCTTCACATCCATTGAGTAAAGTACAAGTAATGACTGCAAAAACATTAACTAAAAAGGTAAATTGTCTGGCAAATACTAATCATCACAAAAACTTTTTGGAAGAATTTCAGATTTTAAATCCAATAACTTGGAAAATCATTGCATTTGCACATGCATTTGAACTGTGCAGCTTGTGCAGAGATTAAAAATCTTTCCTTTGTCAGCATTCTCTGGCTTGGACAGTGAAGAGTAAATCTGTCCAGTCCAGTTACCAGGTCTATCCTGGTCAAACAATCAGTGGAAACCGTGTGCAAATGATGACACATATCTTGGTGACATCATGGTGACAGGCCCTTATCCTTAATTAATATACCACAATGCCACCTAGTATTAGATTCCAGTACTGCTGTGTAGTGACTGAGGTTACCACCAAATAGTACCAGTCAAATGCAACAGAAGATCCCACTTTAATTTTTCAAAAAGCGCAAAGTGCCTCCTTATTTAATGTCAGGATTTATTGAACTGGTATGTCTGTCTGCTTACAGATGACATGTCTTAAATCAGCTTTGTAATTCAATCCTAAGTCGTATTTTTAAATCCTGTATTTAAAGCCTCATAAGAACTGGTAGGCTGTTTATGCCGGGATACAGACATTCTTATGTTTAACAATCAGAAGAGGATTTACAGCAGTTCCTCCCTCTGTTTAACTGCAAATCAATCAGCTCACCCTCCTTGGTATTAGGCAGTGTCATTCTCTATGTTCTTTACTAACAGGTAAAATCAGTGATATGTTTGATTAGAGTCCCACTTGGGTCTAAGCAGTTCAGAGGGAATAGGCTTGTACTATATAAGGATTTTCAAATGAATATGGTGTTCATGTTTTTTTTTTTTTACAGGATGGCATGAACTGGATCTGCAGCAACATAGGAAGTGCAAAAAAAGCGACCTAAATTTCATCCTCCAGCTCTATATTGGTCTGCAAAACAGTCCCTAATGGATTTTTTTAAACACATTCTGGTCATGTTTTATTACTATGCTGTAAATATATGAATCACAAAAAAATGATTTTTTGTTTGACTCAAAAGCTTCCACTCCAAAGCAGCCCCCATTTGTTGCACATTCTGTAAAACTGAGAGTAATGATGGTGAGGAGTTCTGTGGAGCCCCTGTGGAGCAAACGCCTGAGTTACGATGCTGCCAGATGTGTGGCATCCAGCCCCCTGGAAGCTGAAGAGAAGGACAGGGAAACCCCAGAGCGCTGCAGCGTCTTTGAGACTGGGGTATCTTAGCATAGTGTGTCTGATGTAACTCTGTGCAATGTGTCTGTTCCTTCTTGTGGATTGAGATCATAACATTAAATTTCCGTAGATCTTTAAAATCTTTGGATGTTTCTCTCTTTTTTTGCATCCCTCTGAAGGTGAGCGGTAACAGTCCGCATGGGGTAAAAGATGGTATTGGTTCAGTATTACAATGGCAACTGAGAATGTGAATGCACAATTTCAGAGTTATGCCCTGGATGTGTTTGTGCTGCCACCAGGTAGCAGTCTAAAGTCTTACCTGCAGCTGAGCACTGCTGAAGGTGATACATCTGAAACAAATAAAGGGGTTATACAACACAGGTACATATCAGAAATGACCTATAGCACCCCAAGCACTTGAAAATCCAATCGAAGATATTGAGCAGCATCATTCTGATTAGAAAGTGCCAATAATAATAAACAGCACTGAAAAAAAATCTGTGCTTACTCACATTACCTCTTTTGCAGATCTCCTTAGCTGCCATTAGATGCAAATAGATATTTGTGAATGACCTCAGGAGTCACAGTGGCCTTGTGAATTGTAGTGAATAACCCTCTAGGACAAAATTTCCAGATCTTTTCAAGCCTGTGACCCTGATCATGAGTGAATGCATTCTCAGGGGGCCGTACCCTCTAAAAATGTAGCCATGTTTATGTTCAAATATGGAATAAAAATGTAAAATGTACAAGTAGGGTTTTTGGTTTGAATAGTGTAATTATCAATGGAAAGGGTGAAATATGCATTTTTTAAATGTATGGTGCTCCCCATCTCCCACCCCACAGCTCAAGCTCCCCTGTTCTTAGACTAAAGAAACTGTAACCTAAGAAACCTTAGATTACACTCTCCTCTCTCCTTTTAAAGGTCCGCTGGAGATGACCTCACTAAACACAGAGAACAAAAACAGGTCTTAACTGCACTCCACACCCCCCTCTTGTGGAGAAATCCTGAAGTGTGACATGGGTTCCACTTTGAGGAGAGACTGGTAATGATCATATAAACAGTTTGAGGAATGTGGAAAAAGCCCTTGTAACATGTAAAGAAAGAGGGAAAGTTCATTTCACTAAGCTGTGATTCCAGTGTCCTCTAAGATGTGACAACAAACCCTCAGTTATTTGCCAGAGATTCACTGTTGAACTCACCATATTCCACATAATCTTAACAAGAGAGCACACGCTCTCTCACAGCTATCATTTTAGACGTATGCAATCAGTGAGTTCCCCTGATGTCTGTCATTTGCATTAATGCATGACCCCACCCTGACTCCTAATCTTTAACCCTGGCCATGACTGCTTCCCTAAACCCTAATGTGATCCCTTCGCTAAGCCCTTAACTGACCCCCTGACCTTTAACCCTGGCCATGACCCATCTTCAGATCCCTAACTTGACCCCTGTTCTCTAACTTTGTTCATGACCCCTTCCCTAAGACCATCACTGATCCCTAATGTTGAAATCTGGCCCCTTGTCCTTGACCCCTAACCATTAATCCATTCATTAACTGGATGTGCATTAGTGCCTAACCCTAACCTAACCCCTGACCTTTATGTGTGGCTACAGCCACTCTTTTAAACATTAACCTGACACCTTTAACCCCAATTGTGACACCCTACAGTGCTGATGTTGTGCTACGTTTCTGCACAGCAGAAACACGCAGTGAGTGATGTAAGCAGATGTCATGGCTTCTTTCCTCTGTCATTAGGAACGTGAGGCCATAATATATGTGACAGAATGTCATATCTTGATGCCTGGAAGCTGTCAGCTCCCTGAGACCGCACAAGTGCAGGGCTAACAGATCATATTTTCACTATCCTCCCTTTGGAGGCTGAGGGTGTAAATTCCTTCCCATTAACCTAAAGTAGAGCAGAGTCCAACCCTGACTAAAATAAGCCTGTGATCTAACTCAGAGATGCCCAAGCTCCCTCACTTAATCTCAGCTAAGTCACCGGTCTGTGAGTAGGATAAGGGCACAAGGAAGCATCACGCACCCAGACTGGGAAACCGTACGATCCGATACACAACCCTCTCTGATCTCCAAGGTAAGTACACGCTTTAATGTTTTATCATTATTATTTTACTCAAGTACACGCTTGCTTTTGTTATAGAGCCCTGCCCTTTCTCAGTATCATAAATGGCTCTTTTTTTGGCTCCTGGTTTACGTCAATTGGTTGGGTGTAGGTTCTTTGCTTGGTTGAGTCCCAGCCATGCGAGTCACCATACGGGAGTCAGGGTTGAATGGGCATGAGGTGAATCTGTATAACCAAAACTCTCTGATGGGAAAAACGGAATTTTTCACAGCAACACTGTGAGCACAGGGCTTAAAGTGTATTTCCCTTTGGCTGTCACCGTCACGGCTGAATGAGTGAACTATCAGCTAGAATGAATGTATTTCGTCACATTTGCGTAAAGCACACAAGCGTCTTTTATTGAAGCAAAACAATAAGGACTTGCTGCGCTCACCACAGTTTAGAGACTCCCTGAAGTAAATGAGGAACAAACAATATGAGTGTGTGTCTTATAATACACAGCAACACTGTTCTCTGTGTTGCTACGTGCAGATGTAATTGTCTTGTTCTTTCATAAACGTGGGAATTTAATTCAACATGGAAGGCGCCCCTATGCAGAGATTCTAACAAGATCATGATGTTCAGATACGTTAAATACACACAGCAGGAGGAACAACAGCACATCTGAAGTGACATCCAGAACTAACACAATCAATGAGTATCAGGTTGAAAAAAACAGTGCTGAAATATAAGAAGACAATAATTGCTGTTTTAATGCACATGTAATGGTGAGTCTGCCTTAGGAACACACTGCTAACGCAATATACTACCTTTAATACAGAGCTTGATAATGATCACAAGGAGCACCATTACCTGATATCACAGTGTTGGTCATACTGGGCCTAACAGTGACCCATAAGAGTAAAGTTAATCTACGTCATACTGTACGTCATACTGACACACTGGGGGCGTCCAACAACAATATGTAAGAGCAGCACTATGTCAAATTTCACTTAGCATTCGGTGTGACCAGGAGCTGGACGCTAAGGGCACATGTTATAATTAAAATATGAGCCTTTAAAAGGCGTTTTTCATGGGTCAGGTCTGGGGGGGGGTCTGAATGGCATAGTGCTGGTCCTTACATAACCTGCTGTTCCATTCATTGGGTTTTATTTTGTCAGCACTTCCCTGTTCCTCCCGTCATGGTTATCTCATGCACGTACACCAGGCTGTCTAAACACACCTTTTAGCACGTCCTCACAGCATATTTTTAAAACTTCTCCTGTCGCTCTGACAGAGAACTATTCACCCAGGGGGTCACACACAGGTCCCACTCCTCTCAGTGACTCAGACACCTGCAGTCAGGCAAGACGGCAGACAGCCCAGGAGTTGTGCGTCACAGAGGAGGAAGGCTAATTGTTTCTGCTTTACTGCAGGGGGGGGGGGCAAATTTCAATTCTATATAATAAAGTCTGTTCACTGTATGAATGAAAGGAAGGTGGCTCCCACATTCACAGGGGAATCTGAAGTTATATCATGGTACCATATCAGCAATTTATCAATACTGTTTATTCTATGTGGAGTTTCTGAGAGCAGCTGTCTCTTTTTGATTAATCATTTGAGTTATGCATTAAGGGAACAGGGTTTCTTTTTTTATTCTGGATTTTGTTGGGTTTTTTTTTTGTTTCAATGAAGAAAACTATGTTTGGTCACACTTAACATAATAGTGAGTGTTCACCTGTATAATGAAATGACTAATTAATTTTTAAACAATACAGAAATACAACTTGATACTCAGCATTTACTTATGGAAAATCTCCATCACGTGATGCAATCACACATTTGCACACAGCCTTACTTAGTACTCACAATCAGGTAACGGTAATGCTGAGTGTGAACTTTCTGTTGTATGCTCTCAATCAGCAGGAATACTGAGGCAGAAAGATGATACAGGTAACATACCGTGACCTGGGAAAGAAAAGGCAGCAGCAAGCCATGGACCTGAGCAGAGAGCTTCAGGGAGGTAAGGCTCACCTGTGATCACCTGCTCTGAGCAGATAACTTTGGGGAGGTAAGATTAATCTGTATTAACCTGCTATGAGCAAGGCTAGAGAGGTAGGCCTCACCTGTGTTCAGCCACTGTGAGCAGAGAGGTTGGAAAGGTAAAGCTCACCTGTGTTCACCTGCTCCAAGTAGAGAGGTTAGAGAGGTGAAGCTCACCTGTGATTGCCTGCTCTGAGTGGAGAGCTTCAGGGAAGTCAGACTCACCTGTGTTCACCTTCTCTGAGCAGAGAGGTTAAATAGAACAGGCTCACCCATGTTCAGCCATCTGTGAGTGGAGAGGTTAAAAAAGTAAGGCTCACCTGTGTTCAGTCACTCTGAGCAGACAGCATTGATATTCACTGTTCTTATCTGATACAGTCTAATGATATTAATGGAATATCGATCTGTGTCTTGTATCTTCTGGCCTCCATGAGAGACACATGCTCCTGCTATTTGGTAAGATTATTCATTTTTTATTAGCACTACTTAATTACCATTAAGTTAAATTCAGCACTAATTTGTCTGTCTTACAGAAGATAAGTGTAAAGATGCCAAGTGGAGATAAGACAAGAATTTAGTCAACAAGTCAGTGAAACCCAATTAACTTAGAGCTCATTTGGAACTAAAAGCATACACAGCCAAAAGCAAGAGAGAAAACAATACTTCATTGCAGCTTCTGCAATGCTGGCTTATTGAATGGAGGTAAGCAACTCATGTCTTAAATGCTTATTGGCGGTCAGAAATAGACAGCAAATGCCTCGCAGTTTGATCATAACAAGTGCCATTTTGGGCACTTGTTGAAACTTTAGGTTTATTTGTTTGTTCTCTGGTGACGATCAGAGAACAGACTCTCCCCCCTCCCTCTGACTCAGCCTCCTAATTTCGATAGCAGGAAGCTGAACTCAGCAGAAACGCGACCCTGCTCTTAATTTTATGGAGGCATAGAAATGATTCCTGTCAAAATTCCTGGAGTGGCTGTGGGAATATGTCACCATCACCAATCAGGCCAGCCCACAAAAAGCTACTCACAAACGGCCTATTTATAACCTGTCACCCACGCAAACCAGTCCCATGACAGAAAGAATCCCTCTGATCCTTGATACTATTTCAGAATTTGTACTTCAGACTACCATATTTCAACATCCCTGTGGCGTATGGTTACATCTGATGAAACCTACGCAAACTTTGAAGTGCATGCGCAAAAAGTTGTAATGTGACATGATGTCAGGTGGTCATACTCTTCTTTAACATGATGACTAACAGGACTGCCATTTGGCCAATGAGGTGTACCTTTGGACATGACATCATACAAAGAAAAGTATCCACCTGACCAATCCCTATGTGACCATAGAGCTTAGTGACTAAACCAAGTTTGAACAAATTTCCTTCAGACTGTGAGGGCACAATCACACCATGAGCAGTAGATGTAGATTAGATGTCATGTGGAAGTCATTCCTTTTTCATATTCATATGTTAATCCAGACCTGTGCTGCCTATGTGTGGTAGGTAATCAGACTATCTTAACAGTACTGTGATGTTCAATGATTGAACACATTCCTCTCACACTGAGAGGGCTTGATCACCGCAAGAGGTGTCAAAATGGATTTCAGTTCTTATATGGAAGTCATTATGCTTCACATTGATATGCTAATTTAGAGCTGCACTACCAACTTGAGGTATCAGTGTTGGCGTGTGTTTATGCGCATGCGTGCATACATTGCATTACATTACATTCATTTAGCAGATGCCTTAATCCAGAGCTACTTACATTTACATTTACATTTATTCATTTGGCAGACGCTTTTATCCAAAGCGACTTACATAGTTTACAGTTGTTTTACAATGTTATCCATTTATACAGCTGGATATTGTTGTACTCTGTTGTACTTCCAGCACAACAGAGTATAAGTGTATTCAATCAAGCTGAATGAGCAACAGTGTCAGACCAGGCTAACAACACTCCCAGACCAGGGAATGTGAGCACAACACCAATCAGCACTACCATAAGTTAACCTGAGCTAACCTGAAACTAGACAGCCTAGAAACAAAGGGAAGCCAAGTACACAAGCTACCATAAATCACAGTCAGTAGATCACAGTATCCATAACATGCATGCATGTGTGTGCCCCTCAGAGCGTCTGAACCTGGGGAAGAAGATCAGTGTTCCCCAGGATGTGATGATGGAGGAGCTGAAGCTGCAGTCTAACAGGGGCTCCCGCATGTTCCAGGAGAGGCTGAAGAGAGTGGAGAGGTTTACCCTGGAGAACGCAGCCAACAGAGCGCACGCTGCCGGAGCTGTGAGACACTCAGCTTTTACACTGCACAGTCACCTCCTACACTACACGCCCCTCTCTTACATTACACACTCACCCTGGAGAACACAGCCAACAGAATATATGCTGCCGGGGCTATGAGGCACTCAACCCTTACATTACACGCTCACCCTGGAGTACACACTCAGCTCTTTCACTACACACTCACCCTGAAAAACATACTCACCTCTGACATTACACACTGACAGTGGGTGACAGTTTACATTAATGCATGCTGTTTCCACAGCTTGTAATTCAGAACTTCACTCCATGAACCTGCAACATTCTGCTTAACAGCCTTGCTCCACTGCACACTTCACCACATCACTGCTACTGTGCAGCATAGCAGTAAGGAGTAGGCCTCTTGACACAGAAGGTTGTTGGTTCAGCTTCCTGGTTTAACACTGCTATGGTCCCCCCCCCCCCCCCCCCCCCAGGTGCACCTGAATTGCCTCAGTTAAAATATCTTGTATACTGTATATAGCTGTACAGATGGATATGAACTATGTAAGTCACTTGATACGACCGTCTTCTAAATGCATGTAATGTAATTTCAGCCTCAGCCATTTCAACCAGTGTGCAATGCTGGTGTGTGCAGCGATCTATTGTAAAGGAGCTTTTTAACCAGGACTGTTTCTCCCTTTCCACAGCCCGGCCAGGGTGAGGCGCACGGTGGGCAGAGCACGCAGGAGGGGAAGGAGAATTTCCGCACTGAGCTGATCATTGGCCCATCGGGGAAACACGGCCTGATGTCCGCTCTGAAGCACACCGTGGCCAGCAAGGGCAGCCCTGACGTCCTCGCCCCAGGTACGCACACAGGTAGAAGAGAGAGAGCCTCTGATGGCAGGCCAGTGACAGTCAGCAGCATACCAGCATCAGCAAGTAAACCCATAAACCCATAACAGGCCACAGTGTGTTATCACTGTGATTTAAATTACAGTTACATTACAGTTAATTACAGTTAAATTACTGTAAAGAACCGTGATTTTATGAAAAACAAGTTATGTATGAACACGTGTACAAATACATTTAGTCATTTAACAGACCCTCTTCTCCACAGCGTACTACAAAAGTACATATAAGAAGGTTGGGGTAAGAGCAGAGATGATACTAATTCAAGTGTCTCTAACCAGCAGCAGGAGTCATTACACAATGTTCATGTTACACCCCTCTTAGTCTCACTCCACTGGCTCCCTGTAGCTGCCCGCATCATGTTCAAGCTCTTGACCAACAAAACTGCACCTAAGTACCTGAACTCACTCTTGCAACCCTTGCAATGTTCCCTCCTAACTGCTACGCTCTACCACCGAACGGCGACTGGTGGTCCCGTCACATCGTGGCATTAAATCACTGTCCAGGACTTTTTCTGCCATTGTCCCCTGTTGGTGGAATGAACTTCCACACCTCATCCATTCTGCTGAGCCCCTCTCTGTCTTCAAGAGACATCTGAAGACACAGCTCTTCTGCTCTCACCTGTGCACCTGAAACACCTCCCACTATCTCCTATTAAACTATATTAAAATGTAAATGTTAAAAATGGTTTGGCTGTTACAGTCTAACGAATTGATTTGGTGTAATGGTTTGGCTGTAATAGTTTAATGTATTGATTTGGTGTAATGGTTTGGTTCTAATGGTTTAAACGTAAAGGTTTGGTTGTAATGGTTTGGCTGCAATGGCTTAACGCACGCTCTAGCTTTACCTGCTAGTGGTACCTCGCCTGCCCAACGTTTGGAACTTTGTCATGCAGTACTTCGAATATTGTGACTCTGTATGGTTTTCGCTTGTGTTGTATTGTACCTCACTTGTAAGTTGCTTTGGATAAAAGCGTCTACCAAATGAAAAAATGTAATGTAAATGTAAATCGTGTTCAAGGATATAACATGAATGTTTAGAGTTCAGTGTTAGTTGAACCAAGGTGCAGTTTGAACAGATGAGCTTTCAGTCTGTGGCAGAAGAGGGATAGTGATTCAGCAGTTCTGACTGTGGCGGGGAGCTCATCCTACCACTAGGGGGTCACAGTAGAGAATAGATGTGACTGAGAAGAAGGACAGACAACTTTGACGTAGAAGTCATCTTCAATACATTATTGTCGTTTAACAAACACTCTTATCCAGAGCAACATACATATGCTACGATTTTTTTCCATTCATTCAGCTGGATTTTTCCTGAGGGAATTGTGGGTTAAGAACCTTGCCCAATAGCAGCGGGGAATCGAACCGGCAACTTCCCGTTACAAGCCCTTTGCCTAACCACCAGGCTACACTGCTGCCATGTTACACATTCCTCTCGCTCCCCTCTCTCAGGCTACTCAGGCCCTCTGAAGGAGATCCCTCACGAGAAGTTCAATGTCACCGTGATCCCAAAGTCCTACCGCAACCCCTGGCGGGAGGACCTGAGTGACAGCGAGAAGCTGCTGGCCGCCCTCAACGTCCGCCTCCCTGAGCCACCCCAGAAACTCACTCCACCCAATTACAAATGCTTCAACAGGTGGGCCCCTCCCCCTAGGAACATGGCCAACCCTTAGCCCCACCCCAGACCTTCCTCATTCTCAGATTACAAACTCAGTATCAAATGATGGATGAGTGATCTGTAGGACAGTGATTATAATAGTAATAGTAATAGAAGTAGTAGCACCAATACTACTACTACTAATATTAATAATGATAATAATAACAATAAAAGTTGTTATCATCATCATCTAAGTGGTTCAGACTGACTTATGAGTCACTTCTATATCACTGGAGAGACTACAATGCAGTCTGTGAGGCATTTTGCGACACAAAACTATTAAGATATATTCAGTCTGACATTATTTAACCAGGAGGGTCATCTGAGAACTCATTTGTCATCCAGGGAGGTAGGAGGTGCAAGAGTCTGTGCAGCCAACTGTCAACTGTCAGTACTGTAGAAGTGTTCATAGTCAACAACTTTCCCTAGTAAGACATTTACTAATATTGTGAGATATTCCTTGGAAACACAGAAGGAAATACAAAGAGAAGAGAAAAGCTGTATACATAAGCATAAGTCATTTATGTTATGAGCTGAAATATACAACCATAATAAATACAATTATTACAGTACTACAAACGAATGACCCAGGACAGAGCAGACCCACTCTATGTTATTCTCAAGACACTCTGTGACGTTAAGGTGATACTCTGGCTGCACGGGTCCGGATCGCCCAGCATGTTTAGCACTGACCCGAGCAGCCCTAATCCCTTTCATTTAAAACCAATGAGCTCTTCATTAAAGACGGGTCCGTGACCTTGCCCGAGCGGTGGCTCACATTACCAGCCCACCCTGCTTCTGAAAGCTTGCAGGAGCTCTGGCACAGGCCTCCCCCTGCCCTGAGAGTCCAGCATCTAATTTAAACCACGAGCACTGGAAAGGAGATACCAGTGCACCCAGCACGCCAAATGGGCAGCCAGACTGACAGCGCATGCAGGGCATGTCCCCATCACAGAGAGCGCCACATCACCCTCTGATTTACGCAGGCTCTGGTTTGGGGGGGGGGGGTCAGCACTGTCTTCCCACTCACACATTATGTCAACACGAAATAGCACTGTGCGCGCTGAGAAAATTTTGGTCCCCAACAGGACCAGCGATGGCAGGAGGAGGCTCAATGAGCCCCAATATAGGTGCAGCAGTCGATGCAGTTTTATTTCCGATTGAAAACAATAACCATGCTTCTTCATCAGATCATAAAAGTGAGTGAGTGACAGAAAGTGGAAGCTCCACTCATTATGGGGTTCATGAAGACAGTACTGGTAACTATGCCCACACACCACTGTCATATGTCCTGTGTTCATACACCATGTCCTAACTGTGACTATCCACCTGTACAATATACCCTAATTGTATCCATACACTTATATACTTTGTCCATATACTTGTATAATATGCACTGTGTCTGTGAATGTACAATAACTGTGCCCATACACCTACACTGTTCAAAAACATGAAACATGAAAAACTGGTTTTTAATCTCTCAGCCACAATACTTTGTTTTCTATCATGGTAAACTGAACTGATATACTGCCAAAACTTCACTATGAACAGTCTGTATTCTGAAAACTTCAATCGTATGGATCGTTGTCAGGCACTTTACTATGAACATGAGAATGTCATGATTACTTATGAGAATGTTATGATCATTATGACAGGCAAGGTGAACACACTTAACAGCTCTGGTTGCATTCTTGTTTTCTCAGAAGTGTTTTAGGCTATGTTATCACTAATGTCACCATTCAGGACAGATTTCTTCAGTGCATCCTTGCTCTTTTCAGCTCTTTAAACATGTGAGGTTTGTTGCCATGACAGCCTTGCATGTAGAGTAGTGGTTTATCAACCAGTGTGGCAGTAGAGGTGCAATTAACCAGGTGCCCTTATACGTAGGTATAAGTACAAAGGTGTGTGAAATACAGCACTTTGTTCAGTGGCAGTCTATCAATCGTTTTGTAACCCCAACTGCTTCTGTCCTCCAGAGTGCCGATACCGTTTGGCGGAACAGCGGGAAGCATGAGGATATTCCCGCTGCCCGGGTTCGAGCTCCTGGAGGCCTACACAGAACCAGGCCTGACCTGGGAGCGCATGTGCCAACGGCCCAACTTCAACCGCGTCCCCCGTGGATGGGGCGCCCACTACACCGCCGAATCCACGGAGCTCTGAGGAGGAGGGGGGCGGGGACAGGAACAAACCACAGTGCACTTGCTCCCTCTCCTCTTCATTCAGAGTGTTCTCATGAAAATAGCCCTACTGGAGACCGAGCAAAAATCAGATACTGAGCTGTAGAAAACATGAACTGATGCTATGCAAGGGCTGGCTGGAAATCTTCAATGGTACTCTCACTTCAGATCGCTTTGCTGCTTTAAAGTGAAGCTTTGGCAGTTCCTGGGACAAGTGATG
The DNA here is from genome assembly GCF_013368585.1 of Megalops cyprinoides. Classification (NCBI taxonomy): domain Eukaryota; kingdom Metazoa; phylum Chordata; class Actinopteri; order Elopiformes; family Megalopidae; genus Megalops; species Megalops cyprinoides. Next base: position 39,885,103 of record NC_050585.1, on the reverse strand, counting down.
CTTTCAGCGGTGATGCTTAAATGCCGATGTAAGAGCTTCCATGCAGCTTTGGAAATCTCCTGCATCAGTACACTTATTCAGCGTAAAGATAAGGCAATGCAAACCTTCACAACAAACTTCTACCTACTGTTCTGCAACTGCTTTGCACATCCTATGCTGTTCCTCCAACATTCATAACCAGAATTATATCTTCAGTCTGCCTAGGCATATGCTTTAAGGGATGCAAACACATGACTCAGCAACCAAGACCCATCATTCATCACCATTTAGGAAAACAAAGAAAAGATTAGCGGAAGTGGGCTGCATGTTCCACAGAAAGAAGATGGAGAGTGAACACACACCTTAGAGGAGAAATTCAATTCAACAATTCATCTCAATGATATGTCTCATCGGTTGTGGGATCTACCTGAAGAACTGTTACAGGATGCCTGCTTAGTGATGTTTATAACCCAGGACACAGGCCTGGAAGTGAGCAATGCAACCCAGCTTGGATTAAAGTCAAACTAAATTTCACAGTTTCAGATTTAAAACCAAAACCCCAGACAAAATAGTCAAAAACTCACTCAGAACACATCAAAAGTAAAGATGGATACTAATTTTAATGTGGGAGACATATACAAAATATTTCATAAAAAAGAAATATATGGTATGCATTTCCGCAACAATGCATGTAACAAAAACATGACACACTAGCTTGTGCAGAGAGAATGTTCTTGAAAACAGCTACACAGAATGCTTTGCCAGCATAAAAAAAAATAAACCACATCTTTCTGATCCTCCCCTTGTGAACATGTGGAATTTCTGGTGGAGCCTCTTCTAACCGGTAGCACTGTCCCAGGTCAGAGAAACAGTGCTGAGACACAGAGACATAGTGTGTGTATCTACAGAACTCTGCATAAGGAGGCATACCCTGGGGTGCCTATCCCCACAGTAGCAGTGACAGACCACTCCAGTGTCATTCCTATAGTCAGGTGTAAGAAAAATGCTTATTAGATTATCAGACGAGAGCACTCCCATATGGGGCTCAACATGCACAGTCCTTTGGGTTGTTCACATGAGCCTCCTGAAGCAGCCTGCAGCAAATGGATGCTGTGTTCACACAAAAGGACAGAATTCACAGAACTGTTTGGATAAATAATTGTTGATTCCTGCACTTGTAGTACAGCTTAAATCACACTTTACCCACCCAACACCCCCCAGAAAAATTAAATGTTCTCAACAAATGTCCTTAGCAATGTACTACTCGTTTTCAACCTCAATACAAAAATACACGGGGAAGTCCTTTCTGTCAAACACAGAAAAGGGTGAGTTCGCCACTGTCTGTACAGACCCATTTCCTCAGGATCTTTCCTAGTGTGGGCTCAGACATGCCACGCTTCAAGAGAAGTCGCTTTTTTATGGTTTCCATGACAAACACAAATGCAATTCAGCGGTTTTCAAAGACGTATACATCAACATAACAAATGGGAAAATTCTCTTCTGCTTACAATAATAGGTTTAATTTTGCATTCAGTTGTCCTACAAAAGAGTTAAAATTGTAATATTAAAAAAAATGGAAATTTCGGCAGTTAACTGACAAAGCCCTGCACTCAAATACAGCTCCCCAATCAGCTGCCTGACTAGGAGCCACCATGGCGACTGGCATGCGCGCCCATGCGCTGAGGATCCTGGGAAGGATAGTGGATGTGGCCTGGGGGCCTCATGGACATGGGAGGGGGCGGGACCGTACCCATGGGACCCATGGAGTGGAACATAGGTGGTCCGAAACCTGCCCGAACAAAAATCACACAATCAATGCACTTCCAACTAAATTTCCTATGGTTGTTTGCCAATTCCCTCACAGTGACAAAACAAGTGTAAAAACAAGCTGCAGCAGATAGATTTTGGAGCCATTTCAGGAGAGGTACAGGGTGTTCTTCTGTGCGACTGAAGGCAGAGGGTTTCTGTGTGATTTGGGGAGGTGGTGCGCTTACCTGGAGGGGGAGGGGGAGCGACACCGGGCGGAGGGGGCAGGGCAATGTTCATCACTGCAGGGGACGTGTTGGGCCCCAGGTTGAAGTAGTTGGCTGGGGCCTCCTCCTCTGACACAGGGGGCGGGGGCAGGGCTGTGGGACAGAGGGAAGAGGAGTCAGTGCAGAGCTGCCGTGTGCCACCTATGGGGCACAGGAAACTATTACATGAGCCAGCCCACACACACACACACACACACACACACACACACACACACACACACACCACCTGGTAGTCCAGGCACAGGGTCCAATGTGAGGCCCATGTCGTTCCCCCCCTCCCTGTCTCTCTCCTTCCCCCGAGCCGCCTGGGATCTGCAACACACACACAGACAGACCACAATACTTCAGCATCACAGGGAATCAACAAAGAGCTACAGCACACTGAGCCAAAAAGGCCGACTTGGCATTACACTGTGAACTACTGAACACGGAGCCAAACTAAGTGACTCAGCACTTTACAAAGAGCTACAACACACTGAGCTGGGGAAAGTGACTGAGCACTTTACAAAGATACAGCACACTGAGCCACTGACTGACTCAGACAGACAGAAGGCTGTTCTACTGCAGGTTCAGGTATATCACGGCCTGATGAAGATGGGGGAGCGCACGCTCTGTCCCGCCCAGGTGCCTTACCTTCCCCATTTGACGGTGAGCCTGCGCCCGCAGATGATCAGCTTGTTGAAGGACTTCTCTGCGGCCAGCTCTGCCGCCTGCCTTGTGGCAAACTGGATGAAGGCGCACTGCTGCCTCTGCACGATGGTGGTGGTGCGGATCTCCCCAAACTGGTAGAAGTGATTCCTGTGGAGGGGGAAGGGTATGGATTAGCATCTTACACATGGCAACCAAACCAATTCAAACATGGGAACCAACCCTGTCTCACTCACGGCACCCCCTGCTCACTTATTTCAGGACTCAATATCTTCTTTGGAAACTAGACTGGATGTAACATTAACCCAGAAGCTTGTCTTCTACAACCTTTGGTTCAAAGCCCATGTGTCCCTAAGTATAACCAATCAGTCACACAATGAATACACAAAGCCATCCGTTTCAGGAAAGGAAAAGGCCAGTGAGAGAGGCGGGCTCTTGTACTGAGAGCTGCCTGTTGGAGGTTCGCCCTCAATGCACTCTCCTGCCTGCAGCAAGACATGGAGAGGTTCAGAGTGCTGACTGCTGGGAGTGCCACCTCCACCCCGGCGCCTCCCGCTCCGCTCACCTGAGATCGGACTCCGTGATGGTGTCTCCCAGCCCTCCCACATACAGCGTGGTGATGGACTTGTCCTCGGGCGGGTCCAGGCGAGGCATGGTGGAGGCCCGTTTCAGCAGCTTGTCGGCAACCGGGTCGTTTATGCCATAGTAACGGTCTTTGATGTTCTGGTCTGCCAGGGGGTCGTCCGGGTCGGTGGGTTTCTCATGCCTGTGGAGATCAGGGACACAATGATGACGTCACCGAGGTGAAGGTCTCTGCAAAGCACTGTTTCAGAATCAACAGACCAGTCACCAGGCTCACTATCTGCAAGAGAGTGCTAGAATTACACTTGAGCAGTCCAACAGTGGCCAATTAAAACCGCAGAAACACCAGCTGACCAATAATAAGCATGTTTCTTCTGTAAGAATTGGTACTGCACTTCTTGAACAAACAAAAATATTTGCTCTTTCTCCATCAATCTGCACCATATTTTGTCCAGAATGACCAGGCAATATATGACTTCTTGTACAACAGCACCCTCTAGAGGAAGCATTTAAAAACAAGCAAACTGCACAGTGACAGACTGGAGCACATTTAATCAAACTTGCCTTTGAGCAAGAGCTTAACTGTCATCCATTTACTTGTACACTGTTCAAGGTAACATCCATGTAAATATTCCAAGATGTTGTAAGAATTCAAGACGGACAGACATGGATATTTACTGAAAACTAATTATCAAATAAGGGTTGATAAGAAACTTGGGGCTGTAAGATTTCTCAGGAGTCTCTATGACCTTAAAAAATGACCTTTGAACCTATGATAAAGTGATATCTACATTGAGTTTAATCAAAATCCAAATGCAAATGGTCCAGCAAAGAGACCAGAAACTGTTTTTGTGATAGAAAGACAGACAGAACACAGACCGCAAAAATCAGTCCCTTTTGGGATCCACAAAGGGTGTAGATACCTCCTGAAGTTAGAGAATCTCATACGCACCATGCAACAGCAGCAGCAATTTTTGTAATCAAAGTCTGTTATTCTGTTAGAACAAACAGCTTCTTACAACCAGAGTTCTGTGCTCATCTGAAAGCATAGTTAACATTTTGTATTCTTGTGTTGTAAAGCAATAAAACAATGTTCTCTCTTCTGGGAACAATAAAGATTCCCATTTTCCTCTGATCAATGCTACCATCGTTTGGTTTCCCACTTTGCAAAGCAACAATGAGGAAATACAAATTTAACAATAACATCTAAACAGCTTTTCCATCTCACTGACGATGCAAATGTAAGTCATTACCATCTCCCAGGACTAATTTTGCCTCCATCGCCCGGTCTAATTCACCAAAACATTCAGTGGTTTGGTGCTTAAAGCACCTTATCACCATAACCGAGCTCAAACAGAAAGCTAACGAGCCAGATTCTTAGAAGCCCCGAGACCATCAATCCTGGGGTGTCACATTCAATTTCTGTGCAGCAGTTATGTTGCTTATTCCTTCTGACCCGAATTTCTTCATTATGGCAGGCACTTACTCTGTTTGGCATTTTTAATGAAATGATGAACTGCATCCGAGGATGTGCTAAAACTGTTTACCTATGAGCATTCTGGGAAACATGGTACTTTGACCCTACACAGCTCATTAACGTAATACATAATGGATAATGGTGTGGTCTGTTCCAAAAGTACAGGCACTGGCCCTGAAGGTCCCCGACCCTCACAATCATGCATTAATCAGGGAATAAGCCACACCCACACAACCAGGCGATGCAGGAAACCTGGCAAAGGCCCAAATGACAGCCACAAAACATCTGCTTTTTCCTTCTGTGAGACACACAAGAAAAAGTGGACCAGTAGCTTTGGAGCCTTTCTGAATTAAAAAAAAATGACAAAATTGATTTAATGCAACCCATTTCATTAAAGTTACACCAGTCAGCACCACAAGAAGGGCTCAGACCAAGAAAACAGCCATTTGATTTTGACCTTCCAAAGTGAGTGTCTGTTCCCTTGTTAAAGGAATCCTAAATCACGGTTGCATTAAGGGCTCAGAACAGAGGGCTCCCAATCACGCTTGATTTAAATTTCCCCTGACTCTTTCAATGACATTTTAAGGACATGTGCATGATTTTACAAGATCATTTTTACTGCTGCAGTCAACAGCCAGACTCCCTGGAAACTGAACAGCTTTGAAGACCCAGCTGCAGGCAGAAAAACTTTCCGAGACACACTACTGTCAAAATATTGCGTGTCAGCAAGCACGCACTTGAAGATGTTCTTGACAGAAAGCAGAAGCGACCACTGCCTGATGGTACCAGGCTTAGCCAACAAGTCAGTAATAGACTTAATAGTAAATGACATATAGCTACTGAGATGGGGAAAGAGATGGACATATTTAATTTGCTGTGAATAAAGAAGAAAGAACTTTTTTTCCAAAGCATCTGGGCAACTTTCCATGACTGTTCAAGGATGGCAGGATATTTGACCTCAATCCAACTTTTAACCAGTGGCTGTGCAGGACTGCAGAGGACGGTCTGAAAAGCAGTAACCTGATCACTGGCTCCGCCCCAGCTCACCTGTAAGGACACTCCTCGCCTCTCTTGCACTCGCCCTTCACCCAGAAGGAGCAGATGTGGGGGCGGTTCCTCTTGTAGTAGGGCGTGGTGCGGGCCAGTTTCAGCAGCATGTCGCTGGAGCTGGGCGCCTTTCCCAGCATCCCCACGGGCCGCGTCCCGTCCGAGTTCTGGATCTGCAGCGAAACGTCAGGAGGGTGAGACACAGGGCTACAGCTGCCATGGAAATGTTCCCCACATGCAGACATGGTAACAAGACTGACGAGCACTTGCACATAACGACACTGCCACCATACTGGTTAATGTTGTTAGCCAAGGAGCCCGGACCTCTGAACATTGAACGAACAAATTTTGTCTCGTTGCCGCCTTAACCCTGACGCTCATTGTGCCGTTTGAAGTTGTTGAAGTTTGCCGTTCGAAAGTATATCGTACTAGTTGCCCTTTAGGCTGTAATTGTAAAAATCTGATAGTACTGCGTCCTCAAACAGACCTTGCTCTCAGCTGAGAACTGTCTCATTGTGGAACTGTACACATCCTGTCCCCGTACTGTCGCTGTACCTACTGTATGCACTTTTGTAAGTCGCTTTGGATAAAAGCGTCTGCTAAATAAATAAATGTAAATGTAAAAAATGTAAAATTGCCATTCCACTGACAATAGACAGAGACGGTCCCGCTGCCCTAATTACAAGGCCACACAAATATGTTAAACTAGAATCCAAAACCTTACATAAACTATGGGGTATGCAGGATATTTTTTTGCCAATGACTCAGAGCCTTTAAAGTCAATTAGACACATTTTGTTTTTTCCACTTCTTATTTTTTCACTTTTCACTTCACAAGCCATTTTTATCACAGAAATGAACTGCTCATTTGACAGGAAACAGGAGAAATAAATCCTTTCTCCCCGTCACTCCTCAATGTGGCTACCGTGGGTCCCATCAGGAGGTTTTCCATTAAAAGATGGGAACTGAGAATCACTTATGTCCTCAAGATATACCAGTCAACTGGTTGGCCACCACCCCGATAGCAATTACAAATAACAATGTGATAAAACTAATCTAACTCCTAATAATGCAGCCACCACCAGACTGCACAGCTGGGTAACACTGCAGTTCCCACTGTGCTGGACAGTGACTGTTCCTCCCCTGGCCGACCCCTTCTGCCCCCCCCCCCCCCCCAAGCAGATCGTCTGGGCACGCAGGGTGCAGGCCTGGACAGACGGCACGGCTATTTTTAGCAGACCCCCAGCAGCTGTCGCTTTACTGACAGGCGCTGTGTAAACTCTCATCTGAGCTTTCCGAAAAACAGGGGGGGGGGGGCAAGGACAGCAGGAAAAACAAACAGGTGACACCCACACCAGAGCTGGCACAGAATAACCATTTGGATATCCGTTAACAAAGCGCTGCTAGGTGGGGTGATCAAGCACTGATCCACCTGCTGTGGACACATCCACACCTCCGCGTCCCAGAGACCCCCCCCTCCTCAAGGCAGGGGGGAAACACTACCTCTCTCTCCATATTCTGGGTGTAGTACTCCTTGTTCACGTCTGATTTGGGCATGTCATCCTTGATTGACAGTCCAGTGTCACGGACCTGGATTGGCAGACCTGTTGTCGACAACAGAGAAAGGATTAGCACAGACACTCGCGGGATGTATCACCCACACAAAGGCTGACAGAAAGGAATGAGAATGCGGGCATGCAGAATGGTCCGCGTTTGACAGCCTGTCACTGGTAAAACTAGTCCTGGGAAGTCAGAGACATTTCTGGGCTTCCGCAAGCACACAAACTACAGACAATCTGCGGCGTTTCACGAGCATAATCATTTATTCTAATTACGCGATTGGTGTCGACGATTCTGTGAATTATTTGTTTTATTGTTAATCAAGGAGGATAAAGGGGAACAGGCTGAAAGTAATGATAGATTTAAAGGTAGTGTTTGGATTTCCCCTGTTTCCAGCTCACCCGCCGCCACTGATCTATTTTTAGTTGCACATGCGAGTGAAACGCTCGCACTGTCGAGCCCTGTGTAGCACAGTGGTGTAGGGGCACTACTGCTGTACCCTTGGGCAGGGCACTTAACCCAGAATTGGCTCAGTAAGTACCCAGCAGAATAAACGCCTAACATGTAGAAACTGTAGCCTAGCATCCGCTAAATGTCAGTTATGTTGTGCGATGTAAGAAGGACAGCAGAGCAGCGGCGTGGCAGAGCCCCTCGGCGACGCAGGCCGGTTTAACGCTCTGCTCGGGGACGTCGCCCCAGCATGACGCACCGTACTCCAGGTCCAGCAGGCACGTCTGGCAGACGTTCTTCATCTTGCTGCAGGTCTGGCACACCTCCGTCTTCTTAAAGCGCATGCGGACCCCCGGGCACCAGCGGAACACGGTGAAGGGGCGCGCGCAGATCTGCAGGGGAGCGCAGCATCGTTAGGGAACGTGACATCGCACAGGCCTGCCCTGTGTCTACCCCACTGCGCCCCAGCCTGCATGAAACTCCCCCTCTTCTGCAGACTGCATACTCATCCTTCTTTCTTATTATCATTACTAAGCCAACGCAGAACAACAAGCATCTCATCAGATCAGATAAGATAACAGGGTTTTCCCTACCATAGGAAGGCTTAGGCGCTGCGCCTAAGTGTTTTTGTGGAGCGCCTTAAGCCGAATGAACGTAAAAAGGCATTTAGGCGACATATCAGAATGAATGTAAAAACAACAGTGAGAGTTCTATGCGCTGACAAAAAAAAAACGGAAAAGTGGCTTGATCTCAAATGGACAGGTAAGCTGGCAACAGGAATGACCTGCCAATAAACAATCAATGTTTGGATGAATGTTTGTGTGATTGGTGTGTGACAGATGCTCATCGCCAAGCTACTCAAACTGCTTATTGGATATTTCTCTGTACCGTCAACTCGGGATGGTAGTTACAACCATCGACTCAGATAAGCAAGGTGCAAGCCATCGATAAAGTAAGCCTCAACAAATAAAGGAAGTATAAACTTTTTCTGTTAGGGATTCTTGTGGATGTTAACAATAGCGATAGCAGATAAAAAGATTTAACTAATGTAGCCTATTTTACAACTAAAGAAATTGCTAACCTAGCTAACTTACATAGATATCCATGTACTAAATTAAGTTACATTAGCCAGCGAAGCTAGTTAGCTGACGTTACATAAAGATACCTCGACTGAACTAACGTTAGTATCTAACGTGGCTTGGTACCTAAACAAAGTTAGGCTGTGTTCACACGTAATGTCTTAGAGTTAATGCTAGGTAACAGGCTAGTTTTGCTAGTGACTGAAATACACACACAAACACCAACCAGAATCTCTTAGGACCCGTCCAGTTTTACTCCACAAATGAATATTGGTGATATAGTTTAACGGTCATGTCATATATTTCACCCTGCTCTGATTCAAACATAATAGGTTTCTCCACCAATACCATCTCCAAAGGTACCACAGGGCCAACAAAGCTAGGAAAGTGAAGTGTTCCAAAGAGCTGCGATATTTGCAGTTGAAATAAATCAAGAAATTCTCTGTCTGTGTCCTTTATGTCCTTTGGTTGCATTTTCAAAATATTATATATGTATTTCAACACGTTTAATCTTCCTATGAACCCAAGTTAAGGTAATCCACATATATTTTCATTAAATCTGAAACATGTTATTTGGTGAAATGAATAGGCTTATAACTATAAGTACAGTAAGTGTTGCCAGCTTTCTTTCACAATGGTATGGATAAGGACAATGGTAATGGATAATGGATAATGGTAATGGTAAGGATAATGGTCGAAAACAACATGAAAAACAAAATTTAACTTAAAAATTCCTTCGAATAATTTCAGCCCCCCCCCAGACAGCATCTAAGCCTAATACACAAACCTCACAAACAGGAGACGAGATTGTGCTACCTGCACCCTCTTTAACTTTCAGTGATTCAACAGTGCAACAAGGAGACCCATGGAACATTCTCATGAAATATTTAAAGAACTGCTGTAAGGGTTTTCACCATGCATGCAATATTAATTTCTTTATATGTCCTTTATGCTTTTCTGCACATCAAATTATAAGCAATAATGAATTATTCTGGTGAAAAATTCTGCTGTACTAGCAAGAAGAAAACCATGGTCATCTCATTCAGACCTAACAAGTTTAAACTTTGAGACTTAAAAGAGTTCAAACAGGGGCACATATATCCAAACAGCAGTCACAGAAATAAAGCTGCACGATGACATTTGCAATGAATGACTCTGACACAGCACAGACTGGCTGCACAGAACACAGGGGCCAGACACAAAGGCAAGAGACCAAGACTGGCGCCAAACATAAAGTCACCAGATTACCACAAGGGACCAAACACAAGCAGACCAACACAGGGGCCAAACACACACAGACCAACACAGGGGCCAAACACACACAGACCAACACAGGGGCCAGACAAGAAGGCAGAGGCCATACGAAAAGGGAACAGACCAAGACAAAGGTCAAAAAAGCAACAGAACGCCAAAGTCCAAACTAAACAGAACAACAAATAGAAGTTTGCTTTTCAGTTGTTTGCACTGTGTACCATTACAAAGGGCCAGTACAGGTTTTAGCCAAAGGAACCATCACAAAATCTAAATGAGCTTTCAGACAGCCTTTCCTTACCTTGCACTCCTTGCCATATTTTTCTTTGGTCTACAGAGAGAGAAACAAACAAGAGCACCATAATGAGTTTTGACAGGTTCATCTAAAATACACCAGACACAGAGAAAATTAAATGCGTATCAGTTCGGAGGTCAATGAAACAGACAGGGAAAGAAAGACAGTGCATTGTGGGAAGCTACTTTGTAATGTTACAAAATAACACAACTATTACCATTTGTTACATGACACTTTGTCCAGTTTAGCCATCTCCAAAGTGATAGTATTTTATGACAAACTAAAATTCTGACAATTATTTAACATTATTAAATATTACAGGGATAGTGCACAGCAGTCATATAGACAAAGTAACAATAATAATTGCTAGTTTTAAAAATGAATTTACACAGCCACAGTCATACTGATAATGATAACTATAACCCATAATTTTTACAGCACCTGTATATCATTTGTTAAAACAGAGCTAGTATTTTTGTGTGACCAGTTGTATTCAGTTGACATTCTAGGATTTACAGATCTGTGTTATCAGTTGCTGTGATTTAGTTTTTTGGAGTGATGGCACCATCACAATTTGAACTTTAGCAATATAAGTATTCTTATTGCCGGGGTAAGTGTTGTCACCCTGACCAGGGTGTAAGGGCTACACAGTAACGTTCACTCTCTTACCATGCGAATGTAGGGATTCTCCCCCAGACAGGTCTGGCAGAGGATGGGAAAGTCCTAGCGAGAGGAAGAGAACAGATTCCACTGTTAAAACACTGTGCACCAGACCTCCTACAGTTAAAACCACCACAAACCCACAGGGATCAACAATTCAATAATATCATATTCCAGTACTCTGCAGAACCCAAGATGGAATCATCAAATAGCCACTTACAGCTATATTTAGCAGATCCTCTTATCTAGAGCTACATCCGAGGTGTGTTTAACAAAAGAGCAAGAAATGTACAAAACAAGGACACAACCAGGCATATTAAAATATGTGTCAGGGTCAAACAGTGTTGGGATCACAAAAAAGGTAAATTACTCACTACATGAGTAAAATGCCCCATCTCCATTATGAGAATGAAAAACTACAAAACCTCAAAAACTACAAAAAAGCTACAATATATAAAAATTACACAGAAGGGGAACAAGAAACCACACTAGGGCAGGGGAAATGAGGTACGGTCTGAGGTACCCTTGTCACACTGAACATCACGGAGATATATTAATTTTGTGCTAATAAGCAAGCACTGGGGGCTCCGCAGCAGTAGGAGGTGGAGACAGTGATGTTTACTGAGACCACAAAAAAGGCTGGAGCTGTTGTGTTTTATCAACGACATGCCAACTTAAACCAATCATAATGTCATGCTGAATGGAAAAAAGTCTTTTGATTGATTCAAACAAGTCAGTGATTGACAGCCCATGGCAGCCCCAGCCATTGTGAAGTTCTTAAAGCCTCACTCCCTTATCACTACTCACTACCACCTGAATGTCAGGTTTGGCCTTGTTTGCTTGTGTCTGCACATATATTGGTATATTATGTGTTGCAGATGTCCCCAGTCTAAGGGGGCAAATCCCCACACAAGTCCAAGAGTAAATCATTGCAAGCTGGATTTTGTGCAACACTTAAGATGAATCTGGTTCTTGTGCATACTATCTTGCAGGATCTGCATCGAGGCAGTTTGCTTACGTTAAGCTTATGTTACATTCTGAGAGCCATCCTTGTAAAATTAACGTTCCCTAGTACTAATGCTGAAACTGTTTTGCAACATTGCAATCATTCAAGGTGAACTCAAACAAAGCACCTCTACTTTGTTTTCTATATATCGTAATGACATGATAAACTTCTGACCAACGCTACACTGACCGTTGCAGAATGTGTTTATATGCAATATCTCCTTCGCAGCACAGTCTACTGCGCACAAAACAAAGAGCACGAGGTTAGCCGACGTGAAGGAAACGCTGCAGCCGGCCAAAGGTCTCTGATCCGGTCACCTTGACCCCGAATATATGTACCCCTGGCATCCTGCATCGGAGGACCACCTGTCGTAACTATTTTGACAATCCTATTCAGTGTCGCTGGCATCGAGTAATTTATTCTTTTTTCATCCCAGTGTGAGGCAAACCATGTTCGCGATTTCTTTCTGCTCTGGCCTTTATTTAGCTGACGGGCGGGCTACCTAGCAAATCAGCTGCTTATCACGAACAAGTTAGTAGTTCCAAGTGTACCACATAACTATTTTATTTAAGTATTTATTAGGGACGTTTTGGCCACTTCAGCTAGCTAACGTCACATCCTGAATACTAGCAAGCTAAGTATCCTGGAAAGGATCCACACTGAATGATAGATAAGGAGCTAGCAAAAAAAATAAAAGATATCCCATCAACTACATAATTATCTAAGGTTAGGCTGACAGAGCAACGTGGTTTAAATTCACGCTAATACGGACATTAGCATAGTAGTGGCACAAGCAAAAAGGCTAACGCTATTTAGCTCCATTCTTTAGCTAGGGGCTAACAGGCTACAGCAGCTAGCTTTGCTAATATCGGCCAAGCAGTCAATCGCGGATATTTCATACGATCACAGAAGCAGAGCGACAGTGTGTTTTATTCTTTTAAATATCTAACGAATATTGTCCACCGGCTTTCGAGGCTCAACTTGCTCCCTAACCACCTAACGTTTAACGAGGTGCCGCTTTCGGTGCATGTTAGCTAGGTTAGCTACCTAGCTATCTCCAAACCGACACAACCAGACGCGTAGCAAAATAGTTAAGGTGCGGATTATGTTTGATGTTTCATGTAAGCACATACTTCAGTAATAACATCACAGATATACCGTGTCCTCTATTCAAGACAAATGTTTAATTTCAAACGTACCGCGTCTTCCCAATTCTGCCTGTTGTACGTGTTAGCTCCCAGAGACGTCGCCATCTTCAATTAAGTCCTCCCAGACTGCACCGCGACCAGGAAGACCTGCTTGTATCCCAGAATGCAATACCAAGCACTACACGATAGTTTTATATCCCAGAATGCAATACCAAGCATAACATAGTAGCTTTAAATGTAAATCATGGGGTTTGCTGATTTTGGTATGTTTATCCACAGAACGGGTTCTTCTCGATTTTATAGTCAAATGCATGCATCTGGGTCACACAATATTAAATTTAGGTGAAAAGACATAGCTATGTATGCACAATTGAAGTTACAAATAAAACGGAATACTATAAAAAAACGGGACATGCAGCTACAAATCATAGATTATCGATATTTAGAAATGTTTAAATCCAGTGCTGGGGCACCTTTAGTTTTAATCTGCATGGTACCCACAACATACTTTGTCATATAATTTCATGAATTTGGCACCACATTTCAGCACATAGTTTGAATCCAATTTATTTTGGTGGAGAACATGAAAGAGAGCAAATGTGGAAATCAATGCTGTACCACTGTAGTGCTTGGAGTACATTGACTGTTGGGATGTGGAGGGGTTGACCCTTTGGGGTCTCTGCAGTGTAATTCAGTTTATGGCAAAAAGTCTCTTTCATTGTAGTGGATTTTTAAATTATTTATTAAAGAACAGAGAGACAGACATGGGGAGAATATAACATCCTAGTAGCCGGTATCTGGAGTCCCCACAGACCTGGTGTCAGGACTCAGGCAGGGACTCAAGCGCAGATGGGAAAAACTGGTAATCAATGGGTTTATTAAGTCCAAAGCAAATCCAAAAACAGGGTCAAACAGGCAAAGTCCAAAACCAGAAAAACACAGCAATTAATACCAAAAATCAGATCCAAGAATATGAAGTCAAGTGAAACAGGCAAGGCAAACAGAACCAGCAGGCAGAACTGGAACAGACAGCTAGTAGCAAATCAGAAGACTGGTAACAAGACAAGTGACAAGCAGGGAAGATATAGGGCTGGGCTGATGAGGAGATGGGAGGCAGGTGCGTGGGCAGGTAGATGGAGACGATCAGGTAATCAGATGGGCGGCAACAGAGCAGAGAGAGCAGGGCAGGGCTGGAACACAGGGAAACAGTAAACAAGAGCACATGGACAGGGAAAACAAAAACAAACCGGCTAAGATGCCGCAGTACTGACACCTGGTTTACATGCAAAGGAAAGTCTTAGATTCATTGTCAAGTTTTTGAGGTGAAAGATCAGTGGGAGAGAAGAGCAAAAGCTATGTTTGCTTATTGGAGCATTACTATGTGCCTGCAAACAGTGATAACTCTGTTTTACCACTGACCTTAAAAAAGATGTCCTTTCAAAAAAAAAAAAAACATTAAGTTTGCTAGTCAGTGGGTGTGGTGTGTGTTAGAGAGAATGTGTGTGTGTGTGTGTGTCTGTGTGTGTGTGGATAGTTGAATGTTCATGCCAGTGAAAACAAAAACCCTTGAATTATGTGACAGTTTGACAACACATTAGAACTGGAATCCTGCAGTGAAATGGGTCAGGCTTTACTTAGTTTGCACACATGTAGTAGAGCTGGCATGTATTAGAATCTGAATATAGCAAACACTGAGAATCAATACTAAATAAACAACACCTGTGCAGTATGACATGTACAAGTGATGTCACAGAAGGACAAGGTCAAGTTCTGTGTATGTATGATCACTGTATTGCAGAGGGTTGAGGTGTTTGCCCCATGTGAGGGGTACTGCTGCAGGAGTGTGGCCACAGCTCAGATTGGATAAAGACACGGAAATGCTACAGAAATCTCACACGCACATGCTGTTGGATATATTTCACACTGTCAGCCTGTCTTCCTGTCCTACAGTTGCTTCCAGACCTCAGTCAGTGTATGTTTTTAATTTTCCTCTCATCACAGTGTGTTGGTTATGGATTGCTTCCTTCTCTTTGGTTTCTGTGGTGCAGGGAGATGGGCAGGATTGCAGATGAGCCAAAGATAAGGGATTAAATCTCATGCTCTCTAACTTCCCTGCAGGGAACATCGAGCAAAACATATCCCCAGGCAGAGTAAATATAACCCTGACACCGCAGCTCAGGGAAGTCAATCAATCACAGAGTGTGTGATTGAGCATGGCATTGTCACATGGCTTGTTGACAAGAATATGTTAATGAGCTATCCTGTTGTGCTGCAAGTTGGGAACATTTTAAAAGTTGTTTGCAATACTTTACTTGCTTGAAAAAAAAGAGTGAAACATTTATCCTACCATGAAGCTTTGTGTGTCAAAAAACAGTTTTAGGCCCAACACCTTGCTGATAGTTATATCTGTCTTAGGCTCCTCCATCATCAGTATGCCCAACATGCATAAATGCAGACATTCAAACATATTTTAATGTTCTTTAAACTGAGCACGAATGACACACAATCATTTAATCAATCAAATGTGACTTAGTATAGGATTTGGAGAAAAAGCAAATGTCTCACAGCGCATTACAGAGAAGCAATTTTATAAAATTGCAATCATTAACATAGCAAATACAACAACAAAATTTATAATGCAGTGGCAAACAGGGCAAGGAATGTACTGCAAGCCCAGAGTGACAGTCTTGAAAAAGGAAAGCTAAACATGCAGTTTTGGGCAAACATGTTTCAAAAAGATATGCTCTGATGCAGTATTTTTCAGGATTTGTTCCAGTCTTTTACCATTAACTAACATATTAACACTCCAGGGGACATTTTGTCCTGTTTTCCTTCTTCCCCTGAGGTCACATAACAGTGATGGACAGTTCTACTATTTATTACCAATAAGGGTGCGCTATACTGCTTTATATGCAACCAGACGCCATTCTTTTGAACGAGAGCTCTGCAAACTTTAACACAGCCGTCTATTTTGATGCAAGATCTTGCATTGTGCCAAAACAGACCTCCGCTCTATTTTTAATGCGCTCCCGTCTGCTGAGAAACATCCGAACAGGTAGTGAGGGGGATTTAATCAGTGTCAGTCAAACTGGTGATCACGTTGCATCTATCCTGCCTGTCAGCATGGAGAACATATTAATTTTAGTCTCAGAATATGACAAACTTTTTGACAGTAGCCTTGCAGGTGATATTTTGTTTCCTTCAGCTTAACTCCTCCCACTTCAAGCAACAACTTACTTCACTTAAACTCAGTGTGAGTGTATTCCTCCATTTGAGCTGGTGGGCTTAATGTATGGAGGGATGCAAATTAAAAACTGTTAGGAATAAATAAAGGAGACTCTTGTCTACCTTTATTTCCTTTCGAATATGCTAATGTGAGCGGACTGTGTGGAGTTACCAGAGGATGAATTAACTAGGCTGTGGTAAGAGCTGCAACAGTGACTCAGATCTGAACATCTGTAAGTAGTCAGGATACGGGGGCTAGTGATTGCATATGGAAAATCTATTCATGAGTACCATTTCCTGTCCTCACTGATGTCTGTCTCATTATTCTTTCGACACATATATGTACATTAATAGCCCCTTGATAAATCTACTTTCAAATGTCAATAGAGTCCACCATTTCATTTTTTTCCTGTTGGTGATATCATTCAATGCTCAAATACACTCTCGGTTCCCTTTTTTCTTAGTGAAGAGAATTGATGCTTTAGCTGTTTGGGGGGCTTCAGATCTTCAAAGGCTGTGAATCAGATCTCCCAAATCTCTGGCAGGAAGTGTTCCCCCGACCCCCTCTTTCCCAGCTCAGGTCCCGGGGTCACACTGTGTATGACAGAATCATATCTTGCTGAACAAAAAAACTGAAAGTTAAAATAAAAAAACTGAAATTAAAATAATATATCAGGAAATATCTTTTATTAGATTTTGCTGTCAGCGCTACCACGCCTCAGACATGAAACGTCTCTCTTTTTAAGTGAAGTGGATAATTGTCAGGTAATGATAAAACAAGACAGGTATTCAATCAGCAGCTCAGACAGATGAATCTAGTTTGAAAGCAGCAGTTGAAACTGAAACCAGTGTGCAGAGTGAGCCCTCAGGACCCAGGATAGGGAATACCATCATCACCCCAGGCTGTGAAGGCTCCAGACCCAAGCCTCAGCTCAGCTCTGTCTGTCCTGGCCCGAAGGATGAGCCTAATGTAAGACACATAAAAGTCAGAAAAAGATCATCTGCCAAGCAGACGCCACTACAAATGGCACTTATATGGTCTGTAACAAAGAAGGTGGTGTTGACTCACATTGGCTGGGTGCGCACTGAGCCGTGGGGTTTGGACCGGAGTGCTGGATTCATTCCTGAAGGGCACACAGGCAGTGGCCTGTCTGAGCCCACAGCGCTCCTTGTCCCAGGGCTGTAACCGCAGAGTTACATGCGATATGCACTCGCCTCATTTCACAGAGAGCTGCATGAGAATCCAGATCCCACAAACCTGTCCACCTACCCGTCTCTCCTCTTTGCCTTTTCACCAGCTCCCGCCTCTGCCTGGGTGTCGTTTTACCAGAACAAAAATACCGCAAGTGGGAAACTTTACCGTAAACTGTTCCCCACCTTTTCCTCCCTCCTCAAACCCCCACCCCTACCCCTACCTCATTCTTCTCTCACCATAGATGACCTTGTAGGACACATAGACTAGAAAATTGCTGCCATCCTCCCTCAAGCAACCAATATCCCAGTCACCTAACCTCCTGACTGCTAAATCCCAGTTTACCAGCTCTCTGTCTCTGCACTCTCTCCCCTTACAGATTCTGACACCTCACAGAGAGGAACCGTCCCCCCTGCTGGACAGCGATAAACTTTTCTCACATGGACGGGGTCATCCCAGTACCGCCTTATAACAACATCATGTGACCGCGCACCATGTGACCCAGGGCGTAGTGACAGTGCCGTGTGTGTTTGCTGTCTAAAGGCTGCCATTGTTTGACACAGGCCCTCTCTCACTTTCCTAATCCAATCAAAGACATTAAGAGTCACAGGGTCACACAAGGCTTGAGGGCCAAGGTTCCCTGAAGAAGAAGAAAAAGACAAAAAATTCTCCTTTTATGAGTAAGATTCTCTGTCTAATTCACAACTTCAGGGCCTCAATTTTCACAAGCACTCTGCTGCAGAGTTATTAGTTCTTTCTGGCAGTGTGGTTTAGAGACGATGTCAGGTTGCAGGCTAATGGCTTTGAAGGTGCCAATGATCAATCAGGAAAAATCCATTTGCAGCGCTGGGCTGTTGGTCAGAGCTGCTATGCTTGTTACTCCTGAGATGGGCAGATAATGCAGTTTAAGTCATCATGCAGTGAGTCAATACCGATTATGTATTTCTCATTAAAATTAAAAATTCTCCCCTTGCTCTTTGGTAAAAGCATTTCATAAAAATAGCCTGTCTATGTGAGTGACTCATCCCATTTGCCAGCTCCAAGAAAATGTTTTTGGAGAATCTGGGCAGTAAAATTGGAGGCATGTTTTAAAATCCATCAGGATATTAAATTAAAAGTGTAAAGAATATCTCTTACACAGTGTATCAGTATATGTTTGAATGTTTTATACTGTAGATTAAAAACATTGAAATTAGTGTTTTCAGTCAATAATTATACAGTATATCATTGAATTGTATTGTTTTACACACCTTTCCCGCAGCTTGTATGTGACTATACCTGTGGACAAATAACTTGATGAAAATATGTATACCTCCTGCATGCCTGTATTACAAGATGTATTACCTCTGTTTATTCCATATTTAAACTACATGTGTTTCCTGTGGGAAGTAGCCTCGTAGACAGCCTGTAGAGGGAACCCTATTACTTGCAGAGGGGACATATGTCTGAGTAGATTTCTTACAGCTGATGTCATGCCCAGATTTCCAAGGAGGGCCAGCAGAGATGTATGCTTTATATGGACACATGCCTTTCCACAGAAGAAGGAACGCAATGAAAAAGAGAAGCTTTTGTGTTGGAAAGTCTTATTTTGTATGAATGCATTCTTACAAGGTCAGCGCTGCATTGAAACGTCACATCACAACAAAATAAAGTATTGTCTTTAGCGTACTTTCCACTCCTTTCAAAACCAAAGCAGCCAAAGTGCGTCTCGCAAACAAATACGCATTGCGTAATCAGGCAGACGAGAACAGTCAGCTGCTGTCTTGTCGAGGGACTTTCCAGCCTCCTGATTGACTCCACCTGGAATGCCTGAAGATGTTGGGTGAAGGGTTGGCAAAATGCAAGCATGCAGTCAGGACGGCTGGCATCGACGTCTGGTCAAAGGTCACCGTAGGGGTGATGGTTTGGAGGAGCTGGGAGCTCACGAAGAACAACACTGCTCTCTGCACAAGAACCTGCACTGTCCCTGTGAGACATGGAGGATCGTCACAGGCTGCACGGCCTCTTCCTGACTCCGTTCTGATTCAGACTCATTAATGCCATGTGAAATGCACCCTTTCTGCATTGAGTTTCTACACAGTCATACTACTGCAGCACACTGCCTTTAAGTGCCATTTGTTTGTTTTTTTCCTGTTTTGGGGAAATTCATGATATTGCACTGTATATGTAACCTTCCTGTGAATTTCGACAATCAATAAATGCAGTTATTATCTTTGCAGGCATCCTAATCCAGGGCAATGTGTGTTCTTAGAAGTGACTCATCTGTAAAGATGGGTATTTGCTGAAGCATCTCTGAGTAAGCACCCTTCTCAAGGGTCAAGAGGTATGCCCCACCTTGGATGCAAATTTTCAGCCCTCTGGTACCAACCCAGAGACGTGCACACCTTTGTGCTATTGTTGCCTGGGCAACAGCCCATTTGCCCTCTTTTGGCAAAGCTGACCCTCTGAAACATTTTGATAGCTGGGATTAGCCATTAGTAGCACTAGCACGTCATTGCTGAAGTTAGGCCAAATTAAATTGTCATTATTTTAGTTAAAGCTATTAGTTATGTGCACACAGGACCAGCAGTACATATGCGTGAGTTTCATCATAGTTGTTATCACAAGAGTGATATATTATTAAGGTAGTTCCTGACTGGCTGGGAGGGACTCCGTGGCTTATGTGCTTATGCAGCCTACTTAGTTCAGTGTATCGGCAGTACATGGCAGCCACGCTTCTCACCGTGTCATC
Organism: Megalops cyprinoides; assembly: GCF_013368585.1. Classification (NCBI taxonomy): domain Eukaryota; kingdom Metazoa; phylum Chordata; class Actinopteri; order Elopiformes; family Megalopidae; genus Megalops; species Megalops cyprinoides. The sequence continues at coordinate 39,864,741 of NC_050585.1, read as the reverse complement.
ATTGTCATGCATGGGGAAAATCATACTCAATTAGTGAGATGATTAGCCTGTAGCACGATGTGTTCTGTATTCTGTGTTTCCTTTTTTTCACATTTGTTCACGTGTGATTGTATATTTGCTCTTTTCTTAAGGGTTTCAGTGTGTGTGTGTGTATTGGGGGGGGGGGGGGGTGCACCCCCCTTTTTGGTAGGGGCGCACCCCCTACCAAAAACAGGACAGCTGGTCTCTTCCCAGCTGTCCTGACACTCACATGAACAAATCTGAGCCCACCCTGTGTTGCAAATAAGCAAGTGGCTGGGAAGATGAGAGGGAGTACAGACACATAGATATCTCCTGCGTGCAAATGAATTTAATGTTTGATAAGGACTGGAAATTATGCTGGGAAAGGAATAAAAAACCCAAACTCCGGAGGCTCAGGAGAGTGCTGAAAAATTCTCTGACCTGTAAGTGTCAGAATGCATCGAGGTCCGCCAACCCCCTGATACTGAGGCACACAAACACTTGGCTGACTGGAATCGCAGGGCCCACATTCTGTGAGACAAGAGAGTAAATTCCTGTATTTCACTTTTTTTTTTTTATTTCACAAGTCGTGAGAACATGGTAATAAATGCAACATCCTCCCGTACCCCACTCTTCATGAGTTATTTACTCGGGCATGAATGATGAATTATTCAAAAAACTAAACGAGTCATTAGATTTACACGGGCACAACCAGAAGACATACACTTTATACAGTTAACATTAGTTAAGCTATCCGCAAATTATTTGTACCACTGACTCGGAAAGACAGAGGCGTGTGGAGAGGGCGGTGTCAATAGCTTCTCTTGTATGGCGACGCGCACAAATGGTTAATCTTAGGGGTGTGGTGCCCTCTACTGGTCATTGCGATTTTTTCTTTGATAGCGCTGCAGAGATAAGCAAGCGCGAAACAAACCTCTTCACATTTCTCCCAGCAGACCAGTCCGCGCATCACATAACAGGGAGGCTCCGGGTCGATAGTGGAACACGGAGCCGGAGTAAAGCCCGTGGACGTTGCAGCAAACAAGCCCCACTTAGATGAAGAAGCATCTGTGTCTGTTTTTGTTTGAAAATAGCAATAAAGTGGGTGAGTAGCCAAATTGCTTTCGTCTTTGAGTGGGTGTGAATGCAGCTCGTTTGCAAGGCAGCTTGATTTGTTTAGCGAGAAGGAACTCGGAATGCACGCGCTCCACGGCGCTAAAGCCCCAACGCGTCCTGTCCTATGGATCGAGACGAGCGTGTGCAGGGGGAGAATGCACGGTCCGGCCTGACACAGCTAGCTAGCCACATTTCCAGCACAAAACGAAACCTGCAATTGAATTTGGGGCTTTCCCGTCTCGAGACAAGCCTCCTTAAGAGGTTAGGTCTACTTTGGGAAAAAAAAAACGTCTAGTAGGGAATGTGCAGGGGGTGACGGCAAAGATTGTGTTGTTGAAATGGTCGTTTTAATTTTCACAGCCACCTATCTATCGATTGCTGCCCATGCTTTGTTTTGGAGAACATTAACCGAATGCACGAGACAACCGGGTCTTTCAGCGAAGCTAGGTCGCGTGCTAACTGGCTTATAAATGGGGATAAGACGTTTGGCACGCTCCGTAGCTTTACAGCTATGTAACGAGCAAGCCACGTAATTGATAAAAACGCGTCAATTAAGTCGTGTTTACTTGGGTGTGTGTCGTGTTTGCAAATGAACCTGCAAAGAAAAAAAAAAGATTAGCGCTCTAGTGCTGGCAGAACTTCTCAGTTTATTGCTTGCTAGTTTAGTGTCATAGTACCTTAACTAACGTTAGGTGTTCTGGCAGAGACCTAACAAACAGGAGGAGACGAACTCGGGAGAAGCTGTAACTTGACTGCAATTAACTCATCAAGGCACCGGCGTAAAGCCTCACGTGCCATTAAAGCTGGCTGGACTTCTTGTCAAAATGTACATCATCTAACCTGTCAGTTAATTATCGTGTCTGATAATGTCATTTAAATCGTTTTGGATTGCTGCTGCAGAGGTTACCAGAAGTACACATCTGCAGTATGTATTGTTAAAATTCGCTTTGAAGTTGACGTTTTATTGCGGGATGAAGGTATCCGACTGGATGATTAGAGCGTCTTTGCTACTCATGAGCAGTGTTACAGTTGGACACTGTTAGAAATGACTCGTATTTGTCCGCGTTTTTGGGATAGCGCAAAAAATGTGATGCCGGTGGTGTTGTGTACAGGTGTACATTTTCGAGCTGTCGTGTATGTCCCGGCTGCACACCTGTCATTCGCAGTGTACAGCATGCAATTTGTATAGCGATCCAGCCAGATACAGGAAGCAGATCAGAGAGCTGCACAATACTGCTTAAGGGTGGAGTTGTTTCGTTGTAACTTGTTTACGCTTGTCATTGAATGTGCTTTTGAACACCCTTGTTAATAACTTGGATGCGTGCAAAATTGTATTTGGTAAGGATTAATGTCCGTATTTGTAATGAGGTAGAGGCTCTTGAATTGTTTCTTTCACGATTACCCTCCCCCCCCCCCCCCCCCCCCATGCCCCAACAGTCACTGACAGAGCTCTGAAGCCAGTGTGTGATTGATGAGTATTCAACATTGATGGAAAAGTCCACTTCATCCAAGCACTTCAGTGTATTCAGTCTTACACTTGGCTGTTGCATGACAGACATTTTGGGTCAGACCACTTATCACACATTGGCTCTGGTGGAAAGACATTCTAAAACCCAGCCTCAGGGTGAGATTAGATGTCCAGATTCGAAATGCTATGCTCTTTTGCTTCATATTCAGAGGTCACCAGATTTTATTTATGATTATGATGTGATCTGGAATACAACACCTAGTAAGGCATAGTGTCCCCCATAACTGTGTAGGGTGCTGGTGTCATGGCATGGTCCAGGGGAAGAATACCACTAATGGTCTACCAGCAGGGCTCTTACTAGCCTGGTTTCTTCCAAAGCCTTCCCGTGCAGTTTTGATCAGGCACAAACAAGGTCAGCCCCTGAAATTTGTCTGCTGGTGTGGCAGAGCTGAAGTGGTTAGCTCATGTGAGTCCTGCCTAAAGCCTTAGTGGGTAGCAGGTAGACGAGCGGGTTGCAGCGGTTATGTCACTCCCTGAGACCTGGTTAACTAGTGTTGTTGCTGACAGGCTAGGGGCAATTTGCCTTTAGCTCAGCTGGCAACAACGCTGGCCATAAGGGGTTGGCAGTGAGCAGTGAGAACCCAGGTTCGAAACTCGCTCGCTCACTGACCCAAACCTGTTACATTGGTGCCGTGACCTGGATCACTGGCTAAAGCGCAGCTTGGCCACCAGTGGTTGCTGAGGAGTAAGAGGAGGTCAAAGGGGGGTGAGTGTGGCAGAGCTGAAGTGAGTAGCTCATGTGAGCCCTGTGTAAAGCGTTAAGTAGCGGGTAGCAGGTAGCTGAGCGGGTTGCAGCGGTTACGTCACTCCCTGAGACCTGGTTAACTAGCGTTGTTGCCGACAGGCAATTTGCCTTTAGCTCAACTGGCAACGATGCTGGCCATAAGAAGTTGGCAGTGAGCAGTGAGAACCCAGGTTCGAAACTCGCTCGCTCGCTGACCCACGTAACATCTACACCCGTTACACTGGCTTCATCTGCATAGAATGTCAGAATGATCACGCCTGTGGTTTCAAAACCCACTTGCCACAGATGTTCTAAATTACGGCCAGATAAGTGGCTCCTGGGTTCCTTCTGTCCTGTGTACTCTCTTTCTTTGGAGGATCTGGTGCGTTTCTATGGTAGCTGTGGGTGCTCCATTTCAGACCACAGCTCCTCATTAAGATTCTGAAGGAACTGGCAAATCAGAACACTTTCGCCTTCAGCTTCAACAGTGGCAGAGAACCGTCATTGTGAAATAAACTGGGCTGACAGTCTGTTGCATACATAAAATATCTGTGCAGTTGCTTAATAGAATTCATACACTAACTCCGTCTTGACCACAGGGGCTTGTCATTGAGCCACTTGGTTTGCCGAAGGAGTAGGATGAATTTTGTATTCTCGCATTGGATCAGTTGCATGTCTGGTTCAGGGTGGAGCAGATTCAGTTCCTGGAGGGCCAGTATGCATGTTGCCTTTCATTTCATACTCACTCTTCAGCCCTGTTTCTGGAATTGAGTTTGACACCCCTGCCCAAGCAGATTCTGTTTGATTTGAGCTTTTCCCACGGCTTCTCTAATCAATATGACAGAGACCAAAGGAGACCAAAACCAATGATATCAAGGCTGAATCCAAATCAAAGCCTGTGTTGTGATGATTTTTTCATTGTCTGTGGTGCAAATAAGTAATTATTTGTAAGGCCTGTCAAATACCAGTTCAAAAATGTTTTTTTTTTCTCATGATTGGAAGATCATTCTAATTATGTTTCAATCTTATGCTTAAATGGTAGGGATGTGAAATGTGGCCAGAGACCTGAGGGGAAATACACTTTTAAATGGTGGTGGTTGAAATGGCTCCCGCCCAACATGCCACAAAAATCTTATGATTACTGTTTTGCTTTGACAGCAAAAATTAGCGCAAAACCTGTCTTGCAAACATTTGTGGACCTTCTTGAATGTAATTAAGCTCTTGAGTAGGGTTAGCAGTTGGTGCTAGGCATCGAGGTGAACGCAACCTCCTGATGACACAAACCGTGTCAAGGGTTTGACCTGTGCTTGAGTGGGTTTTAGTATGGGGTACTTTTCCAGCTAAAAGAGCCTGCATGCCTATTGTCCAGCTGAAGGTGAATCTTTTACTTAACTAAACAAAAAATGAGCTGGAGGCTGGAATCAAATTAAATGCATTATATTGCTATTGTAGTGCCACATTGGGTTCTGTCAAGGGTGGGCATGAACTTGAGATAGCCTTCGATATTTACTTCATAGTGTCTAATCTCCAAATTTCAGGTGACATCATCCAGCACCACCTTTTTGAAGTAAAAAGTGTGACCTGGAAGCCAACATGTCCACTAACTAATGCAAGTGCCCTAGTTGCACTTTGGCAGGTGACAGATCGCTGTGCCAACAGAAGTTTCAACTGTAAAAAAATTGTTGTTTGGCTCCTGGTAGCAACTGTGTATGTGCAAACGCATGTACACTGAAAAGTATTAAATGTTACTTCTCTTCCGTGGGAGGGGATTACTCGGACTGCCTGGGTGAAATATTTTAAACTCCAGGTGAGGTTTTCTGCAGTTCAAACATGCTTCTGCACAGCTGTCCCTCAAATGCCTTTGTGTGAAATTCTTCAGGCGTTCAGTCAGTCACAAAATGGGCCAGTGCTGAAACTGCAGCACACTGAAGCTTTAGGAGACGGGTGCCTCAGATTCATCGTGCAAAATGTAATGCTTGTTAGCGTGACGTGTGGAACTCTTCTTGACGGTGGTGTGTTGCTGCCCAGACAGTATTTAGAGGACACAATGCTAGAGCTCGTGCTTCTCATTTTGTTTTCCTGCCCTCAGTAGTGGAATGTTGCCAACACCACATGCTCCTGTTCCAGCACAAAGAATCTGTCAAATAGGCCTACTTCATATTTCTATATTCATGCCTCAGAGACAAGCAAGAAAATAGGATCTTTTGGATGCTGAATTTCGGAGACACAGTAAAGATATTAAATTGGTTCTGCTCGGTTGATTTCCACCCACTTACCTAAACTTCACGACTTAAATGATTCAGTCAAGTTCGGCCAGCCTGCATGTTAAAAGCTCTTTGTTGCCCAGCAGTGGATGAAAAGACAGTGCTTTCGAAGGTTTTTCATGTCTTTTTCATAGTTTTTCCTTTGTTGTTTGCATGAGTCAGTTGTGCAGGAATGTTTTTTCAGATGCACTGCAGCATGTAGGTTGGTTTTTGCTGGGAATGAGATGGTTCGCGGTGTTTTCAGGGCTGCGTTTGTTGAAAAACACGTCATTAATAAGAGCACGGATTTAGTGGTAGCTTTTGCCAGCTGTAGCGCACCCTCCAGCTATACACAGATTTCCTCCTTTTAGGCTGAGATTTGAGCTGTTGAAAAGGAGGAATCACTGACTGCTGTTGGCAGATAAGTATCAAATTTAATTTTCCAATGAAAGGGGCTACAGAGGGCTGTTCTGCTTGAGTGAGGTGCAGGGAAACCTGAAGACGACCCCTCGCACCCACAGAACTCCCAGGCCTGGGGCTAAAGGAGCCTTTTAGGCCTGACTTCAGCCAGCCTTTTCTCTCTTCCTTCCACGTGAGCGCTGAGGCAGTGAGCTGGCCTCAGCAGCTTGCCTTTATTTGCTCATATTTTCCTGTCCCTCGGTCTCCCGCAGATTGATTTTGCAGAGCATTGGAGGGGATGGCCGCACTGGCCCACATCAGGAATATTCCATCTGTGAGGGGATTCTGGAGGTTAGAGCAAAGTCGGGAGATTGAGCCGGAAGAATGGGGTCCGCTCGACCACTGTGCCATTTCTCCGGCTCCACTCCGTGTGTCCAGCAGCGTTTGGCAGCTTTTCTTGTGGGGTCCCGCATGGCTCCCCCGGCCCCCTGCTTGGTTTTTTAAGAAGCAAGGGCGACCAGTCCCCCAGTTTGCTCCTTTCTTAGTACTTTTCCATGCCAGGGCCACGCAGCTCGACGCTGACTCACTGTGTCAGGTTAAGCCTCTCTTTAGAATGGGATTGGACCCAGACAACCTTCCATTCCACAGACCCTAAAACCTCCCACAGAGTCCGGAGAGGTTGTCCTGTCCCTGTGGCGGATGAGGCTGAGTTCTGTCACCACCGCTGGGGAAAATGGAATGCCAGGAGCAGAATCCCAATGCGTTTAGGGTTCCACCTGACCCACACTTCCCTTTAATATCGTGTTGAAAATGGACATATTTCTCTCAATTTGCAGATGTGTAGCATGTTGGAATGGAAGACACTCTGAGATCAAGTGGCCTTGATTAAATAGATTAGAGTTCTGCACAAGATTGGTTTGGGTGGAAGCATTTAAGACAGCTTTGAGTTTTGCAAGGAAGGGTCTATTGGTTAAATGTGGTTATTTAATGTTCTTAAAATGTATTGTACAGTGGTATAATTGTTACATTTATTGAAGTGAAGTTCCTGTTGCTTGACGATTGCTCACATAGTGTCCATTCCAGATTACAAGAAGTAGAAATCAAAGTCAGAATCATTATTAAGAAGCTCACTGCATTGTGTGCAGTACGGTATACACAGCTGATTCCCCACAATTTCCCACATTTGACAACAGTCAAATGGCCCCATCAGAGCTCTCTTCCTAGGGAATTGACATGTGGCTGGCATGACCCTGGCAGGGAAGGACTGCTCCTCTCAGACTCCCGTAATTCTATGTTTGTGAAGCCGCTCAAGGTCTGGCATTAATTCCTACAGTAAACCCTGTAAGCATGTTTAAGTGAGAGAGACAGGGCAGGTTAGCCCTGTTCAGGTTTAAGTGTAGCATAATCAGATATATGCTGGTAGGGTTCCATGTGAAGTGGATTGGTGATTAAAGTATGGCAGGACATGGCATGAAAAACCAAGACCACAATGCTGGGGCAAGAGGCTGTGTGTCTCCAGGACCACAGAGGGGCAGCACTGTGCAGTAAGGGTTAATAGAGGTGGGCTTTTAATATGATGGCTGCAAGTTTGATTCCCAGGTGGGGCACAGCCATTGTATCTGTGACTTGAACTTCTTCAGTAAAATAAGGCCTTTTGCTTAGTAAATAATGCATAATTAATGAGCAAGCAAGTAAATAAGTTAATTAATTCCTTCATTAATTAAAAAATGTGCAAGGATGTGGATGGGAATGCTGCTCGGTAGTTTTCTCCTCCTCTCTCTTTCTGTGAAGTCTCTTGTGGTGCACGGCCCTGCTGCAGGTTAGGTCCCAGTGCATCTGACCTGGGCAGAGACGTGGAGGCAGCACCATTCTGAACTGAATAATGAGCAGGAAAATAATGAGCAGGAACCCTCCTGCCCTGTTAGAGGGGAGTGCTGGAGGAGGCTCAGAGAAATAAGAGCGAGTGAGCGTGTGTGCGTGTGTGCATGTACATGTGTGTGCACGCCTGTGTGCATACCTGTGTGTGTGTGCCCACATGCCCGTGTGTGTGTGTGTGTTTATTTGTGTGTGTTTAGATGCAGTGAAATTTTATGCAGGCCAATGGTATACTCCAGGGCTCTGACCGCAGAGTTCTCCCTTATGAATGTGATTTAGTGGAGCATTTCTCTGCTGAGAATTTGGAGACTGTTCGGTCTGCTTAGTGCACAGTGGCCTACAAATTGAATGGGGAGTCTGACAAATATTTAGCAGGAAAAAGCAGGCAGTGTGGCCAGCGTGTCAGATCTGTCTGACACCAAGCGAGCTCGCTTCCAGTTCTCCTGTCATGTCTGTGGCACGGAGGAAACCAGCCTCAGGCCAACACGCGTTCAGTCTTCTTTTTTTTTTTAATCGGCATGTCAATGCTCAACAGCAGGAGAACTGTACTGCGGTCTGTCATGTGATGTTAGAGGAGACACGGAGCCCTGAAGATGACCTGAATCCCCACCCCCATTCACTCCTCAGAGGTCAGGGGAAGGCCAACTCTTCCTGAGCAAACCATGGGACATAGTTTAGGTCCTCCTCTACTGCTGTGGCCCTGAAAATTCACTCCGAGTGCAACCTAGATGAAGGAGCTCAGGGTTTCCTGCAGAATCGCCCATGTAGAAAGGGGGCATGGTGCTGTAGGGCTGACTCGGGGACCCCCCTTCTGCTGAGAGAAGCATAACAAGCCACGTTCATGAACTGCCAACAGACACAGCCCCACTGAAAGCAATGTTTAGAAAATATTCATAATCATTTCCTGAAAATATGTAAAAAAAAATCATATTAAAATGCTATAACTAGACTCCAGGGAATAACCCATAGCACAGTAAGTGACATTTCTTGTATTTGTTTGTTGAGAGAGGTTGCAGGGACAAGGCATTCTGGGATTTGCTGAAAAAAGAGGGACGGGCGGAGAGAGAGAGTAGATTCGATGCCCTGTATTTCTCTAAGCATTTTAACGTTGCACAAGACTGTCAGATGTTTTGTCTGACAGGTGTTGTTTTTCCACTCTGTGTGGTTTTAAATCAGTTTTTCCAAAATGGAATCAACTAGAAAAGAATGTAACAGTTTGTGTGACTTTTGGCCTCGAGTTCCAGCAGAAGACTTGAACTCATTCAGAGTGAGTTACTCCACCTGTCTGACGGATAGCTTGGGGTATAGGGGCTTCAATTCACCCTGTCATTTTTCGTGTGGAATGAAACCTGCACTTGTCCCGGTAGCGGGCGTCTGGCTCTGTCAGGATCTGGAGAGTGTCAGTGAGAGGGCCTCCGCCCGACTGAAGATCTCTCTCTCTGCAGAGAGGAGGCTCGTATCCCCCAGCGTCCTCTGCTGTTCCTCTGGCCGCCTGGCTGTCAGCGCGCACTGCTTCTCGCGTCTCGGCGAGCGAGATAAGATTGATTGTGTGCTAATAAGGTTGGAGAGACGAGAGAAAACACATCCCTCTGTGATGATTGCAGCTGTAGCAGACTGACTGTAGACGTTTTAGTAAAAGGAGTGCGAGTTGTATTATCTCTCCAGCTGTTTTGGGCTGATACCTGTAAAGATTACCTGTGTTGTAGCCTCGTTAATGTGGGCAGTCTGTTCGGTGGGGTGCAGAGTATCTCGTGTTGTGCTCCAAATCCCCTGGACTACTTCTTGATTCATGCTTTCTGTGTGCAGGCCTCTCTAGTTGTCCTACATAAAGGGATGGTACACAGTAATCACTCTTCTTTTATGTAGCAATGTTAGCATTAGCATCAACAGCATTATCACACACATTAATGGTGACAGTAACATTAGTAACCTATCTGTGTAACCTGCTAGCACCCAGAACTTAACCTATCCAAACCATAGCTGAGATTAGGGAGTTTTATGTTGATCACACTTAGGCGAGTTTATCGGATGTCTGCCTTCGACTTTTGTTGCACACGCCTGGTGAATTAGGGCACCGCAAAATCCCCTGGCAGAAATGCCTGTGGGCGTTTACAGATTCCATGCTGTAAGCCTGTTTACTGGAGTCTGCAGTTTGGGGTGAAAAAGTGTGTGAGAGTAAGTGGCTTTATAAAGTGGAGTGGAAAGATATCCCGTGGTGGATAATGAACTCTATTTACCCTTATGGGGATTAGGCAGCAGTGTGACGTCACGGTGAAGGAACTGGGCTTGTAAGCGCCAGATTGCAGGGTCCCAAGTGGGCCACTGCTGTTGTACCCATGGGCCATACTCAAGCTATGTTGCTTCATTAAATATATAGCTGTGTAAACTGATAGTGACGTCTGTGGTAAGCTATATGCTGTCCTGTAGAAGGGTCTTCCTTACTTTCGGTGGACAGATGAGTAAGAGTGTGAACTCAAAAAAAAAAAAATAAATAAAAAAATACTGTAGTATTCTATCCACTGTACGTTAGTGAAGCAGAGGTCCCCTAATGGATCTCAATGGACTGTAAGCAGCTGAAAATCATCATTAAAGCCAACTTTAGTATCTCTCAGACATGAGTAATTAAGTTCCACTTGCTGTTACTGTATGGTATCCTTTTGCATTTAATGTCTTCACCACTAAATGAAAGGCAGCTGTTTTGTGCCCAGTGATCTTGTAATATGTTTCATGGCTCAGGACTTCAGGACTTTCTGGTGTAGTTGAACATTATCTTTTGCAAGTGTGGCGCGGTTATATTAAGCACACATCATTCGGGTTTATTAAAAGCATGCTTCTCCTCATGCAATATCCATTTAGCTCCTTTAAGGCCACAAGCGTGTGATCTTCCCTTATCTTCTCCTACTGTGGCTTGCTGCTACACCCCGTAGCTCTATCCCCTCTTCCCCCTATGAACGTTCATGTAATAAAAGTCTGGGGTTGTAAACTGTGGACTAATGTAATGGATAAGTTCACCCTGATTACGGTACTGCTATGCATTTGCGTCAGCGGCAGGCGGAGTGAGGTTTTGGGGTCATGTCTGAACAGAGGTTTTGTACGTGCCCATTTCTCTGGGGCTTTCGGGGCACTCCTGTGGGCACTGGTGAGCACCCAGAGGGAGAGGTGGGTGCGGAGAAGGCGGCACAGGTTCAGATTCATTTTGCTGCCTATTCTGTGCCAGCACCTGGGGGGCAGACCTGGATAGAAAGCCTGGCCCCACCACTCCTTTGCAACTTAATTACACTGTCTGTCTTGCAGTCTCTCTCTCTCTCTCTCTCTCTCTCTCTCTTCATAGCTCTCTCCCTCTGCCTCCTCACTCTCTCCTTCTCTCTCTCTCTTTGTCTCCATCTCTCCCTCCTTCTTGCTCTTCCCTCCCTCTCCCTTCTCAGTCACGCTCTCTCTCTTTCTGTTATATTCTGCTCCCCTCTCTCCTCTATCTCATTCCCTCTCTCGTTCTAATGTCTCTCTCTGCTGCATATCTGTCTGTCTAATTTTTCCTTCTCTCTCCTTCCTCTCTCTCCTTTCTCTCTCTCTCTCTCTGTTCCCTCTCTTCCCCTTGTTCTCATTCCTGCACACATGGAGCGGAGAGATTAATCTGTGGGAGCTGTGTGTGCCAGATTCATGGACTGCATAGCCATTTGTCTTCTTCACGGGGGCCGCTGCCAAAATGCTGCCTGGCCGCGTCTTTCGCGTCTCCCTGGAACCGGCAGCCAGCGAGAGGTCTCATGTCGTCTCTGTGTCAGCATGCGGCCTCTCCTGTTCAGAGCACCCAAGTATCTCTCTCCCCCTCACTCCTTCCCTCTCTCTCTCTCCCCTTCCCTCTCCCTCTCTCTCAATTACAGTTTCAATTCAGAACTGCTTGATGGTGTGTTATTGGCAGAAGAAACACACAGTAATGAGCAATATTAAATATGTAAGCACAACTATATAGAGTAAAAGAAAGCATACATGCATAAATGATATAAGCATAATCATACATCATATCTCTCTATCTCTCCACCTCGTTTGTTCTTTCTTGGGTGAGCCAGAGAGTAGCTGCAGCTAGGTTCTTGCTGTGGCTCCTGTTGTAGCAGAAGCAGTAGATTTGCCTTGTGGTAGTCTAGCTACAGATGATGTTTGTGTGTGTGCATCTGACTGGGTTCCATTTGTCTTATTGCCAAGGTGATGAAGCCTGCTGTATATGTATATGTTTGTGTGTTTCTGTCTGTTCGTGTGCACGTGTGCACGTGTGCGTGTGCGCGCGCGTGTGTGTGTGTGTGTGCACGGGCACGCGCATGCCCATGCATACCTGCACCTGTGTGTTTCCGTGTGTGCGCGCACACAGGCATATGTGCAGCCTTGTGTTTCTGTATGTGCGTGTGTTCGTTTCTGTATTTATGCGTTTGTGTGTTTGTGTTTGTGTTTGTGTGAAGTTACAGCAGTGAGTGTGTATGCTTGTCTCCTGACCCCTGCTTGTTTTTGAGAATCTGATCGTAGGGTTGGATCTGCAGGGCAGGTTGGGTAGGTCTGCATTGGAACTGGTACTGCATTCTAATAGATTTGCATATGTGAGCCTGCGCAAGTTATGTGCTGCCCTGTGTCGATTCATATAATTACCAAAACTGAACTTTAAAAACTTTCTTGGAAAAATGGTTTATGCATATACATATTTAGTAATTTCTACTAGGTGTACACCAACTAAACACTTTCGCTCTTATCTCGGTAAAGCTGTTTGGCATTAATTTCTATCTCCAGTAGGAAGTAAATGTTAAATGATAATCTTACTGCAAAACGCTGGTCATTTTTCAAAGGGCAGGCCCGCTCACCCTTCAAAGTACTGGATGTGACAGAGTGGAAACTGGTCCTCCTGTGAAGTTGGAGTGATGCCTTTGGAATCCCCAGAGTGATTACAAAGACTGTCTGCTCCTCCATCTGAGCCTGGAAAGCTCCCTCTCCCAGTGCTCACCCCCAGGACTCTGCGCCGGAGTCTGTTAGAGCACCCCAGAGGTGGCCTCCAGCAGTAGAACGGAGCCAACTCTCCGTGCCTCAGAGAAACTCTGCTGTGGTGTGATTTCATTAGGAAGGCCCTGTGTGATCTGTGTGCTGGAGGGTGCGTATTTTTCCTGGCAGGAGGGTGATTTTAGGAGCACAGGGCCCAGTGCACTCCCCTGGCCCTGGATGCACCCCCTGCGGCTGAAGCAAGGGGGGGTGGCACCCTGCAGCCCTTAGGCTCAGCACGGGGCTGAGGTTCCAGGTGACGCCAGGTTCCAGGTGACACGGGCACGACCTTCCATTTGTTCCCCCAGCGGGGGGCCTTTGCCTGAGCCGCGCTGGGCTTGCATTTTTCCTGCCGCCGCAGCCCCTGGTGTCACCCGCAACCCCTGCCGGGCCTGTCCGATTCCCCCAGGGCCCAACAGATCCTTTGGTGCCGGGTTTGAGCACCTGTGCGGGAGTGTGACAGCCAAAGGCACACGCCAGGCCATTTGCGCAAATTAGACCACAGATGTTCCAGGAAAATCCCACTGATACAGAAATGCTGCCGGCTGCGTTTGGTTTCTCTCTGATGCCTTTTTTTCTTTTTTAAAGATCCCTTAACTAAAACGGTCCTGCAGTTACACAAAGCGATTACACGCATGCAGAGTTTTTATGCGAAATGACTGCATCTCTGCAGGGCTGTAAACTATTATGGTGCATCATCTTTACTCCATCAAGATCAACTGGCACAGCTGCAGTAAAGTGCCTGGCACTAAAGTCGCATGCAGCAATGTATGCTCAGGTACGAGCTGATTGAGGAGAAACACCCTGTGGAGAGCAAGCAGGGAATTCCTCTGGGGAGAAAAGCAGGCCCTAAAGTGACTCAGTTTCAGCGGATCAGAGCGGGGCTTGTTTGGCTGGCAGAATGGGACAGAGAGGGAAGGAGAGGTGGCTAGAATTTGATAAATTTTAAGTCAGTGTCTCCACCTGTGTTCTTCTTTAGACCAGTTAACACAGTGAATGTTCTGCTAATTATAAGCTCCGGTGATGTTAGCCACAGTGTTGCAGAGAGCTTTCATTGGTGGCCTGAGGAGGCCTTCCCTGCTCATGTTGGATAAGACAGCATTGTCTGGAAATGGTGACGCTGTCTCCCTCACCGAGAGATTGCGTCCCACACGCAGGGACTGACTGTCCTTTCCATCAGACATGCTTCTGGGAAAGAGCGGGGAAAAGCATAAACGCAGAAATGTAGGCCTTGTGATTGGACAGTAGCTCAGAATGTTCATCCTGTTATGATCAAGAAATTCCCTGAGGCTCAACCAATATGACATGGTGTCTCCAACCGAAATCAGGTGGCCATTTCCGTACTGAGTATGTCAGTCCTGTACTACATATCCTTGCACTAGGGAGGCTACGTTTGGGGGGGGGGGGGGGGTTCTTTGAAGAAACTCTGACTTGGAGAGGCAGGGACACTAGAAGCACTGACAGCCATGTGCTGGGAGGACTCTGTGGTTCTGCTGCAGAGGGGCATTACACAGATGGATGACTTTATCTCTGTGTGATACTGTAATCCAGCTGATTTGAGCTCCATGCATCACAGCACCCTGGCAGGTTCCCTCCAAAGCAGATATTTGCCTAAGCTGTGCATCTGTAATCACCTGTGGAGCTCGCTAAACAAATGAACATAGTGTGTTGGAGCCAGACCACTGCTCAGTTTAACCCTGTGCTCACTGCCTGTGTTACTGCTGCACAGGTTAACCCTCCCGTAAAAAAAAAAAAAAAAAAAAAACTCTATGGGGGACTGCCTCAGTGAGTCACTGTCCATGGGGGAATGTTTCTGTGGGTCTCTTGTCAGTGAGAGAATGATGCTGAATCATTCTCCAATTGTTAGATGAGTCACTGCTGTCAGTAAAAGTCTGTTAAGGTGATGCTTGTCTCAGTGAGGGTGAGTACCACTGAGAGAATGCTGATAAATGGAGTCAGTGTCTGGCTGATGGCGCATGGAGAAAGGCTGAGCTATGGTACTGGTGTTAGCTGGGGGAGGTAGAGCCGGGAGTTCTCCAGTCCTTTAAAACCCACTCCACCCATCTCACCCTCTCAATTTCAGTTCAATTCAGTTTTCTTTATTGGCTTGAGATACGCTATGCCAGTATTTCCAAAACATTCAGAATCTGAGGATTGAGGATTCCAGTCTTCAGCTCACAGGACCCTCACTCCTTCATTGTTTTCCATGACAAATGAATCATTCCTTGTTTGATCAAATTTGTTGAAAAACATTTTGATATTTCAGAATACTTTCCACAATGGAAGCGCATCTCTCTTTCCCCACATATCCCTCTCCTCCTCCTATCACTTCCCCTCTCTATTCCCCCTCTCTCTCCCTCTCACTCTCTCTCTGTCCCTCTCTCTCCCTTTGCCTCTCTCTGCCTGTCTCCCTCCCTCTGTCCATCACTGTCTCTTTTCTCTATTGTCTGGTCCCTGTTTGAGCTCTGCCACTCGTGCATTCTCAACTTAAGATCAGAAGAAAGTATAATAACAAGAACAGACCATTCAACCTCTCAGCTTGCTTTCCCTGTACTCTAGAGAGAATGTAGAGCTGTGTCGAGTTTGCTATTGAAAGGTCCCGGAGTCTCTGTTGCCACTTCAAATCCCAGCAAATTATTCCATGCATTTGTAACTCTGTGTGGCGAAACGCTTTCTAGTGCCGGTGTGAAATTCGGCCGGAACGCGCTGCCACCTGTGTCCTCTGCCTCTGTTGACTGAACTTAAAAATCTCGAAGTCGCTCCGGCAGTGGTCCTGGTTGGTATGCACCGTCCCCCATGCCAGCAAATGAAATTTCAATCAAAATGGAAATTGAAATTTATCACGCACTGAATGCGCAAGGTGCGCCCAGGTAGGAGTTTTAAAGATCGGCTTGGCTCGGGGGGGGGGGAGGGGGGGAGAGATGAGCTTTACATACCTAATATGTGGTTTATAAAGTGAGAAGGAGTCCACCCAGCCAACACTGACCGCCTCTGGTGCTTGGCTGTACAGTTAAGAATCCATTTGGACCTCCATGCTCTGGTGTTGTGGAGGGTCTGTTGTGCTGAGGAGAATTGTTTCTGTTAGACGCATGAGCACTGAGCGCACTCTGTTTCATCTTGCTGAGGGGAGAGGGGGTGGATTGACTGAGCACAGTGAGTCAAAGGGCACCAGATCGCTTTATCGATCGCCAGCTGGCACGCTCGACGTGGAGACGAAGCTGACTCGAAACGCCACCCTTTGTGTGGAAGTACGCGCTTCCAGTTGGGCCCCAGGGGAAGAGTTGAGTCGGTGGGTGTCAAATCCATGCTTTTCTGCGTGGATATTTAAGGTGGGGGATAAAGCGCTATGAAGCGATTCCATCGATTGTGACCGATTCGGCACTCACTGGGCTGTGGGTGCCTGCTCCCCTGTGGAGAGTGGTGGGGGTGGCGGGGGGGAGGACTTGCAGCAGTAGTTTCAGAAGAATGGTGCCACAGTGGAAACGGCTGTGGTTTTCTGTTCAGCTCTGAGAGTAGAGGCTTCCCAGATGCCCATGGTCGAAAGAACACAACAAATCACAAGTTGATGTGCTTTCATGTGCGGTTGGAGTAATGGCATAATGGAAAGCAGTGGAAACATAGCCAAAGCGTTGCCCCCCCAAAGGTGTGGAAAAATCTGTCACTTTGTGACAGTGGTGTCAGACAATGGTGTTAATATAAAGCCTTTTAAAATGTAAAAGTGGTGTGTTAAAAAAAAAAAAAAAAAAAAGCCATAGGCTTGTTTTTCTTTGTTCTCTTTGTCCTGTGAGAGCGTGAAGTGACACCAGTGTTGCCATGGCAAGCACTGCTGAAATGAGGTATGGGGGGATTTAAAGAGGGAGGTGTTTCAGTTGAAGTGCCTCGGCATCTGGGTCTCAGGCGTGATGATGTCATTGTCCACCCGGGTGTCGAGTTACAAGCGCTTACCCTGAAATGCACCTTCCCTGGTGGGGATGGGGGTGAAGTAATGGGTCCTGGATACGCCCAGCCGAAAACGCCCGAGTGTTCCCTGACACATCAGCACTGCCAGCAGGCACCTTAGTCAGTGTGAAGAAATCCATTTGTGCGGTTTTCTTTTTTTGATTCCTTTGTAATTGAAGCTCATGGTGATAATTCATTGCCACAGGAGTTGGTTCTTTTTGTTGAATCATGTGAGTTTCCGTGTAAGAGCTGGATTATGGCGGACACTTACACCAAGGTTGGAGGCCCCCTCCCAGGGAGTAAGTCAGTAAGGGTTTAGGGCTCTTCCCTCGACCCCCACATCACCAATTAAGCCCTGTGTTCTTCTCTGAATTCCATTGCTCTGCTGTTACAGAATAGCTTCACGTTGTGCAGTAAATGCTGGTTTTCCAACAGACCCTGAACCAGCTGGGTATTCAGGAAGGGGCGGGGGGGAGAAAGGAGTGAGAGAGTGAGAGGAGAGAAAGGAGTGGGAGCAAAAGAGAGGAGAGAAAGGAGTGGGAGAGGAGACAGTGAGAGGTAGAGGTAGAAAGACAAATACTGGTCAGAGGGAAAGGGAGACAGAGAAATGAGGAGATGGAGACAGAGGAAGAGGTAGGGAGACAGGGCTAGAGAGGAGAGGGGGTATAGAGAAAGAGTGATAGGGAGAGAGGGAGAGAAGGAGAGTGACAGGGTAAGAGAGAAATGGGTGTTGAAAGAGAGCTCAGTATTTGCTTTTAAAACCCTCTGCCCCAGGGGGTTTGAGGTTACAGTCGAAGATCCAGGAAGGCGTCGCATACAAGGGTGTCACTGGTAAGCTCAGTTCTCACGCAGTAGCTTGGGTCAGCCTAAACAAGCTCCTTTTCACCATCTGCACCTTCGGCACGGTGCAGAGCAGCCAACGATATGCTAATGAGAATGAGGGTCATTTGAATAGGACTGCCTGTTCGTTATATCACTTATTCCCAGGGACCTGAATGTTAACCTCCAATTCAGGAGACCAGCTAGCAAGATAAGCTTGGTTAGGGCCTGTGTGTGCATGTGTATGCACACTCGTTTGTCTGTGTATCTGTGTATGTGGTTGCATGTGTGTGTGCGTGTGTGCGCGTGTGTGCGTGTGTGCGTGTGTGCGCGTGTGTGCGTGTGCGTGTGCGTGTGCGTGTGCGTGTGCGTGTGCGTGTGCGTGTGCGTGTGCGTGTGCGTGTGTGTGTGTGTGTGTGTGTGTGTGTGTGTGTGTGTGTGCGCGCGCGTGTGTGCGTGTGTGCGTGTGTGCGCGCGTGTGTGTGTGTGTGGGTGTGTGTTGTGTATGAAAGATCATTCACACATCTGGAAGATGGTTAAAGATGGTCCCCAGCCTGTTATGCTACAGCATATAGTGTGGACTGACACTCTGTGTCAGTTATGGGAAGCACAGTGCAGGGCATGGTTCTGTTTGAAGCTCTTCATAGCATCCCAGTCTTCCTTCCCTAGCCTCCTCTCATACTCTGGGAATATCAAGGCTGTTGAAATACATTAACACACCTGGTTATGGCAGCAACTTCTTGCTATGTTAGTATCATTTAAAATAGGGTTTCATCATTCAAAGGTTGATCCATGTGACATTTGTAGCCAGGCAAGGCCTTTTTTGAGTTTGGGTAGGAGTTGATGCAGAAACCCCAGGCCATCATGTTAGCAAAATGTGCTTATCGGTATTTCCCATCCATTGAAATGCTTCTGAAATGGCCACCCACATGTGCTTTCCCTCATCACAATGCTGCCAGAGAGAAAAATGTGTGGAAGCCAGCCCCTACCTGAAGGGCTGCACAAAATCGGCATCCATTTTCACTGGAGGACGCAAAGGAGCGTGCGTTTATGTCCTTAAAAGGACACGCCGTGAACATCAATCTAGGCTTTCATTTGTGTGTTTTTTTTTATACACAGTTGGGTAATCTGTCATTCCTCCCTCACTAAATCGAGTGAGAAGATCTCGCCTTCAGCGAGAGTGTATCTTAATTCATGTCTGAGGCGTATTTCAAAGATACATGCCAAGTCCTCCCTACCTAATTCATTGCCTTGGACTCCTTCATGGCTCTGGCTGCTCTGTGGCTTTGTGGAGCTGTGAGGAAGTTTGCGCTCCACTCCCACTGCAGTTCGATGTGGTCACAGGATAACTTGACACACAGATTAGAGAGAAATCATTATTATCATCATCATCATTATCTTATATTCTGTTATGTTCTAAATATTATCGGTTTGCATGGATCAGGATGACCAATCCATTTATACAGATTAGTATTTATTAAAGTAATACAGAGTCATTGCGTAACTGAAAGGCACAACAGCAGTGCCCCACCTGGGACTCAAACCGACAACCTACTACTTACAGACCAGATTTCTTTACCACTACCCTATGCTCCAGCCCCTTGTCTCATGGCTCTGATCTGTTCCAGTCCTGGAGTGTCAGAGCCAGTCCTATAGACTCCTGTAGTCTCTGGCCCATTCTCTGGCAGACTCTGGCCAGGTTCTGTAAGCTCTGGCTCAGTCTAACCTGGTTTGCAGTTTCTGGCCTGGTCCAACCAGGCTCTGGCTTAGTCTGACCCGGTCGGATAGGTTCTGACCCGGTCCCACAGGCTCTGGCCCGGGCTAACATGCTGTGGCCGGTCCCCCGGGCTCTGGCATGGTTCAGCAGGCTCTGGAGCTGCTAGCATGTGCAGGCTGTGGGGTTATGTGTGCACCCCCTCACTCGGGCCCAGTGCGGCCAAGTTACCCTGCTTCACAGGAACATGTGAAGTGTCAGCCCTGTGATTTCTGCCTGTGTGAAAAGTGTTAAGTCCCTGTTTGGAGTTTTCAACTTCTCTGTCTTTCTTTCCTGCTTCCCCGTCTCCTCTCTCTCTCCCTCTTTCCAACTTTATCTCTCTCTTTGCGTCATTCTCTCTCTTGCTCCCCCCCCCCCATCTGTCTCTCCGCTCTGTCCTTAGGGGGAACAGGCGGTGTGGAGTGGGTTTTGGTGCAGGGGAACGGGCGGTGTGGAGTGGGTTTTGGTGCAGGGGAACGGGCGGTGTGGAGTGGGTTTTGGTGCAGGGGAACGGGCGGTGTGGAGTGGGTTTTGGTGTAGGGGAACAGGCGGTGTGGAGTGGGTTTTGGTGTAGGGGAACGGGAACTTGCTCCAAGTGTGTGAAATGGTCTATCTCTGAGTTCCTTTAGTGTGTTGTGTGCTGTCAGACTTGGCAGTCATATGTAGCAGTAAAACCCATCCTGGAAGCATTGAATCTTAAGTGCACTATTGTTCAGGCTGAAAGTGATCCCTCATGCCCTTTTGTGTCTCTCTAGTATGCATGCATGTGTTTGTATGCATGGGTGTGTCTGTGTCTCTGTATATATGTGTGTCTGTATGTATGTGTGTGTATCTGCATGTCTATGTGTGTGTCTCCTCTCACATGCAGATGGGTTTGAGTGAAATGTATGAATCGGATGGTATCACACATGCCTGCTTGCATGTAAAGTGCTGTGTTGTGTGAAGGGGGAACGAGAGACGCACTGAGCTCAGATAAAGCCAGTTAAACCCAGCTCAGACAGCCTTACAGCCCCTCTCTCTGGGAGCAGTACAGACTGGCCAGCACGTGGAGGAAGAATCAGATCAGGTGTGATTGGCTCCTGAAATCATCCTGAACCAATCAGGTCACAAAATGCCCTGGTTTGTAAACTGTGGAGACCGAGTTATCTGCAGTTGGGCCATGTCTATAGCGAGTCCCCGACCTGCTGCAGCTGTACAGTGCAGCTGGGAATATGAGAACTCTGCCACGCCTCTTTGCATCACCTTATTGTCACTTAGCAGACACGCTGTTCCAGAGTGACTTCCATAGGTTACAATTTTTACATATTATCCGTTTTTACAGCCGCATATTTACTGAGGCAATTTTGGGTTAAGCACCGTGCCCAAGGGTATAGCAGCAGTGCCCCAGCAGAGAATTGAACCAATAATCATTCGGTTACGAGCACTGCTCCTTACCACTATGCTGCACTGACACTCTCAAATAACATCTTTACCTGATGAAAAGGCAAATGGCTCCTGGATTGTTTTTCAAAAAGCTGGATTCTGTGAACGAGTCGTATTTTGAGTGGAATATATCAGTGCACACCTTTTTGTCTGTGAAGACGCGTACCATTCCAGATCTTGAAAGTGGCCCGATGTGCTGTAAATGTTTAATGAATCCTTATTTCCAGTTTTTATCTGTGCAATCTCCTGCACAGACCCCAGGCCTCCCGGAGCAGTGCATTTGGTGACTTTATTACTCTGCTCAGTTAGTGGATAAAATAGAGTCACTGGAGCATTTCATGATGTTTCTGTGGGTCGCGGGGATGGAAGCGCTCTGCTGTAGCATCTGGTTCATTTGAAGGGGATATCTTATTATCACGCTTACTGATATTGCTGATTACCTGTTAAGTTTGTTTCCTTTTGGCAGCCACGTCAGCTTTCCCCACGCAGGACTGTGACAAATAACCAGAGCTGAGTTTGCTCTATTTGTATTTTTGTAGAGGGTGTTCTTGGAATTGAAAGTAAGTAGGCTACACTGTTACTTTTACTAATGATGTGAAGCAAGGAAACAGTCTGGTCTTTCAACACAGTGTCTCTCATGAAAACATGACTCTCCCTGCACTTGCAGTGGTTTTAGAAGCCTGCTTATTTGAATATTAGTATTGCTAAACATTTATGACTGCATTAATGATAACAGTAATACAAATATATAATTTACCATGGCCTGAACAGGATCTGATAAAGGGCTGTGACTACTTTTCTCGGGTTTGTGCCACCTAGTGGTGAAACAAGATTACTGTTGTGTCTTTGTGGCAGCAGTGTCTGGCTCACCACTCACTGCCTCCTACAATCAATGGCTGTTTCTAGCGCTGCCTCCAGAAACAGCTGGAAGTAATACAGTGGGTACTCTGAGAAAGTACACAATGTGTTATTATTGGAAAGCTCTTATTCCCCCAGCCTGACTAGTGCTCCCTAACTGCATGTAGCTTGACAAATGGGCAGCAGGTGAAGACATTAGGTAATTAGACTTGTAATCAGAATGTTGTGGGCTCAAATCCCGGGTGAGGTGCTAATGTGGTACCCTTGTGGAGAGTACTTGAACTGAATTGCATCAGTAAGTATCCAGTTGCAGAAATGGATAAGTTTGAAATCTGTACCGTGTAGGATTATCTTGATAAAGGTGATCAGCTGATAACAGCTGTTGTTAAAGGTGTCTACTGATATTAGATGATGTTAAGGGTGTCTGCTGGTATTGGGAAATATTAAAGGTGGTCTGCTGACAGGTCCTGTGACCTTCAGGTGGAATGTTCTTGTTGCTGCTGCATTATGATGCAAGAAGAATAGGTATGGCTCCAGGCGTCAGAGCTCCTGTGGGCTTCATGGAGTTTGGCCTCCTTCAGCACTCCTGACAGGTGGCTTCTGCTGTTCCCTTGCATGCACGTAGAAGTGTGGCTCTCTTACTGTTAGCTGCCCCCCCCGGTCTGCTCACCTTTTTGAAATTGTTTTAATCTGAGGCTGACTCTGAAAATGAGGGGGGCTAACACTACTGCTAATGCTAACCCCTCCTGCTCAACACCCTTTCCAGAATCCTCAGCTATCTTCCGATGGAATTGTGTTTTTGAGTCCATTGTCATGCCACTTGCTAGTCCCTTCCTTTTTTGGAGGCAGGTAGTTCTGACGCTGCAGTGGCCAGGTTGAGTTCAGGCCAACCTGGGGAAATGATCAGCTCTCAGCCCATTCCAGTATAGTATGCTGTTCCCCAAGGTTCCCCACTGCTGTCTGAACAATGAAACACAGCATGGTAGCACTTTAAATCACTGCTGTAACACCTTAAATCAGACCTGAATCAGTGCTTAGTATTACAAATCAGACATGTAACACTGAATCAGTGCTGTGACACTGTAAGTCAGCGTTTAAACGCTGCAGCTCAGCACTGAATCAGGACTGAGTGCAACAAATCAGGGCAATAGCCTTGTCAGGCCAGAAACTTAAATCATCACTGTAATACTACATGTCGCCAAGGTTACCGCACAGCCTGTCGGCACAGGTCTGATTCCCTTTACCAGAAAGAGCCATGATGAGGAAGGCTAACCCGGTAGGACAAGAGTGGGACTGCCACGCCAGTACAGTGTTTCTGACAGCGGGTATCTGTGTTTCCTACAGGTGGCACTCATTTGTTTATACTGAGTGCTGTTTCAAAAGGTGGCCAGCTAAAAATGCTAATGCATTGAATTAGTCATGTCAGATCACACGGTTTCTGGATTTACACACAGCGTTGATATGTGCTCATATGGAACTGCAGTTCATTTTCCGGGGGAGTGTGTTTGCATAAATGTATACAGCTAATTAACTAACCGGACCAGTTAAGCGGGGGTAATTGGTTGGAACAAAAACCAGCGTACACACTGGCCCTCCAGGGGTTGTTTGACACGTCTGATCTGGGTAATTAAACAAGTGTAATTCTGCTGAAGTTAATGCATGAAATTAACACACCGGTATTTTTTTTACTCTGAAAGGCACATTCTCACGCGAATAGCCTTTTCAAGCCCTGAAACCCTCAGTTAAGTGCATCTCCACTGCTGTCTGAAGAATCCAAAATCCATATATTGGCTGGCTGACTGCTTCACGCATTACTCTGTCAGGACCGTTCAGTTTGATCTGTGGCAGCCTGGTGGTTAAGGGCCTTAGTTTCCTTCACTTTTACGATCAAATTGATCTCTCCATTTCCTTATTTTTTTCCTGGGATTTGTTTGCAGGAATGTCGGCAGTGCTGGCTGGGTTGATGGCACTCGGGTCAGCCTGGTCGGGACTGACATTTTGGAAGGTGTGACGTTCCACCCCACCTCCCACCAGGAAAGAGACCCTTTTGACTCTGCTGGGAGGAATAGCACTCTGCCCTGATCAGCTGCCAGTAGTCCGCTCTTACCACCACCTGGCTGACAAAGGGTAAGTAAGCATTTGGGGGCTCAGTGGTTTAGGGTGGTTGGGGGGGGTTATGTCAGTGAAGCATATGATTCTATGATTCTTCATCTCCTTTCTTGTGGTGTGGGTCAGAATTCTTCTCGGCCTTGTCTATCTGAAAGAGCTGTACAGAATGTTCATATCCCAGGGGTTGGACAGAGAGCCTTTCATAGTAGACCTTTCTGGTATGGCACACAGAGCCCTCTAGGGGGAGTTGCCTGTGTCCCACAGGTAGAAGCGGGGTAGGGGGGCGAGATCGCTCTGTTCTGAGGAGATGACTCGTCTCCACGCTGCTGTGTTGGCAGGTTTGAAGAGGAGCATTATGGTATGAGTGCTCCCCTGGTGTAGGGAAATTACGGCTCGCTCATTAAACAAAAGCTCTGAGCCCAGCTGAGTTGGGGGGGGGGGGGGGGGGGGGGAGTTACAGGGTAGGAGATTGTAACTCAGGTTGCAGCTCCTGAGAGAGATTGTCTGTTGTTTAGGAAGAGCCTTTGAGTCCTCGTCAGTGGTACCTAAGTCCCCCTTGCTCTGAGCCACTGCTCAGACCAAAGCAAAAATCGTTCTTAGCTTTATAAATACACACATTATTGGAATTTCATTGGAGATTATGAATCATTTTGCAAAACCACTGTCTTTCACATACCCCTGCTCAAATGCAGTCTTCATACCAGTTTATTGTTAATCTCTCAAAGTGCCTGTTGCCATGTTGGGGGCGGGTCTTGTCTTTACTGTTTGATTTTTGCTTTATGAATCACCAGTCATATGCAAATGATAAAATGTGCAGCTTGCATGTCGCTTGCCTGTCCAGGAGTATCAAAAGTGCTTTGTCAGAAGGTGTTTACGAGAAACTGGAAATGAGGTTTAGAAGCCACCCACAGGGCTGATCTCTGAACCACTGGCCTGCCTGCTTGCCAGACTGTGCTCTCTGTATCGCCTTTGCCTGGAAACAGACCCCAGGCTATGAGACACATAAAGGCTGTTTCCTGCCCATATGGGGTTAAGCAATATACAGAAGATTGGGTTTTCCCAGGGCAAAAATGGAATGAAATATTGACACAAATAAGCATAAAACTGAATTTGTTGAGTCAAGAGGAGCTGGTGAAGAATTAAGTGCTTTGACAGTTGATTTTGGTTCCCGCTATGAACTCTGAACAGGGTGGAGAGGGCCAAGGGGAGCAATGTTGTCATTTTTGGCGAGCTTTCCCTGGAATGGGAAAAAAAAGAACGAAGTATGATAGTTCTCACTCCAAACTTCAAGTTTGCATGCAGTTATGTGTTGTTTGTTCACAGAACATGAGGAGTTTAATGGTAAGAACAGGCATCTTAACCCATCTGAGATCGCCATTTTTCCTAGAGTCTAGAATTTATCCAGTGCTGTGTCAAGCCTGGTCTTTAGCACTGTAAGGTTCCAATAGGAATCTAGTAAGTTGTATTATGCATTAATAACTGTGAACTGTGGCTGAGTTCTTGGGAGTTTCAGAACACAAGAATTCTGTTAGATAGTATTGCTGACCTCCAGACCTGCCAGTGAGATTGGGGTCACTGGTATGGAGTGTAGCCTGCGGTTGGAGGCAGGGGGGTGACACCTTTCTCTACCCTCTGTACCACTGTTGACAACATGAAGAATTTATTAGGAAGAGTGTTTATTCGCTTCAGCAGATTCCCTGATCCCAAGCGGGTGACGTACTGTACATGTATGAGTCTGGTTAGAAGCCCAGTCCCTGGTCCTCTACACCTCTCTGCTACCTAGTGAGGCCATTGCTTATAATGATATCCCCCCTCTCTGCTTCTTGTTCTTTTGAGCTCCTTGTCTCTGTATCTCCATCTCTCTTTCTTCCTCCCTCTTCCTTTCTTCCTTCTCTCTCTCATGAATGGTAGATGGGATCCCATCTTTCACTCCCTCGCATCCAGTGAGACATGGGGGAGGCCTTAAAAAGTGTCTTTGAATAATGTAGCTGTGAGCTATCGAGAGCTGGTTGCTTAAACATTTATACGGAAATCCCAATAATTTATTATCTTCATACACTGAAGATGGTGAGAGCTGATCTGCTGAGAGTTGAATGAGCTACTTATCAACTTTTGGGCATCTCCTCTTAACCTACTCATGTTCCTCTTGTGAAGGAATTTTTACTGAAATCCTTATATTTCTTCTATTATTGAATGCCTACAAAAGACTGAATTGAATTATTAATCTAAGAGTGACACATTCCACAACGCTGTACACATTGTTCTTATATTGTTTGTGGGGTGTGGTAGGTTTAATGTGACATGTCTCTGTGCAGGTGTTTCTCTGTTTTAGTCAGAAAAGTGGAAAGTTCACTTCAAGAACTTGTTTTGGTACCCAAAGCCATGCAGTTTGGAAATAAAGAGTTGCAAGATCAAGATCTCTTGACTCCTCCACAAACCTGGGCAGGTTTTTCCATCCATTTCTAACTCTCCGTGACAGAAATGGCTTAGTGGTACTAGTGTGATATTCTTTTCTCTTATTTCTACCTGCTGTCTAATTCTGTTGACGGAATGTTTAAGATGAAATGGCTTCTGTGGTCCAGTTTATTAAGGTTTTGAATGACTCAGTCAATGAGTACTCCGTTTTCTGAGACTAAAGCGATTGGGCCAATGTAAGATTAAGCCACCTGTTTAAGATTTGCTGCTAGTCATATTGTCCTTCTGTGTACTTTGCTTTCAGTTCAGCCCTCCCATATGGTGAAAAAAGATATACTGCTGCTAACAGTGTTGTATCACAGCTCAAAGAGAGCTCAGTTTTAAAAGTGTAGTGCCTGAAATGGAAGGTAATCTCCCGCCACTCATGGAGAGGGAGAGTCAGAAAAAAGTGCTTTTCAAGGTCCTCTTCCGTCAGATCTGACAGATAAAATGACCAGGTTCTGTCGGTGCTCCTCTGGGAGCATTACATTGTGGGTGTAAATGCCTGCACGAACATATCGGAGATGCTTGGGGTGGGATGTGTTAGTCACGGTAGCTGAGCGTGCCACTCTCTTCGGCTTTTCTGTGACCTTGCTCCGTGTAGGTCGCCGCTCATCTCGACAGCTGTTAAAGGAAGTGGGGAAAAAGGAGGAAGCCCCATGAGGAGGGTGTGCTGATGGATATATAACGGGCATTAGGGAAAATTGGTTACGTTCGGTTTTAGGTGACTACATGCGATGCAGATGGAGCCAGATGGTCTCATGCCTCTGAGGGCTGCTGTAGGGCTTTGGCAGGGAGGAGGAGTCATGGTGACCAGGGCCTAAGTGATAGGTAATTTGTCTGTTAATGATTTTTGTGGGGGCACAGCTAACTTATAACCTTGTTTGCATGCTGTTCCAATTGACATAAGCGTCTAGAAGGGAAAAAAGAAAATTTGGTAATTTCATTTGAATTTCAATCATTTCAATTTCAACTTGAAGTTCCTTTTTGAAGTTAAATGCATATGCTAAATATTGTTATTTTATCTAATGAAGGAAAAAAAAATGGTTTTATGAACTGAAAAAATACATTATAAAGTTATAAAAAAAGAGCATCTAGAGTTAAATTTTAGATGGTCAAACTTTATAGAATGCCAACCACAGACCAGAAGAAAGAAATAAAGAGGTGGCTGGTAGATGAAAAGTCACTAGTAAGTTGGATTTTTCACCATCCAGAATAAATTATTCCAAATCAAGCTTGTCTACCTTTTAACTGGATCATTCCAGGCACACATTTGAATGGTAGCTGCATCATATATTATTTGATAAAATCACGATATTGCTAGGCAGCAAGGTAACTTCAGAGCTAAACCTGGTAGCTAAACCACAATAATGTTTACTATTACTACTATCCAGCTAGACAGTATCTTAATACATGAAGAATCAAGTTTGAATCAATCTCACTTGCAAAGCCATTTCAAATCGGAACAGGATCTCATTTTTCCAATGGCATGTACTGATCAAAACATGGTCTTCATTTTTCTGTTATCTGTTCACTCAGTGTAGTTAGTGTTAGCACATTTTTCAATCAATGAAGGGTTTAATCTTTCAGATCAAAACTAACTACTTAATTTAGGACCTCAGGAAATTTTAAAGATGCAGATATCTCCTGCGACAGTTTATTTGACTGTAGTTACTGTTTTTATATTGTGTGTCCATGCATTCTGTAGCAACAGTTATTTCAGGGTGATTCTTACCCTGGTAGGGTAGGAATCACTGACATGGCAGACATCAGGCTAAGCAGGGTGACCGTGCAGAGGGAGGAAAGCCATCTGGCACCAGAAGGGGGCGGTGTTTAAGACACCATCACTGTGAGGGAATGCAATGCTATCTTTTATTTTTTTCCCACTCATCAAAAGAAGAGTATTTTAATGGGAGGGAAAAGAATACCTTCAGCTTCAAAGGCAGTGAAGTCTTTTACGCTGCAGTTATGTCTCCAGGAGTGTCTGAGATTTTCGGTGACGGGTGACGTGCTCCTTGCTGGGCTTTTGAGAATGCACCGCTTTTACAGTCCTCTGGGCTGGCAAGAAGATAAACGGCTGCGTCTGATTGGATGACGGCAGAGTTTCCTTCCCGTCGCTTGTGAGAGAGCAGCAGTGCCTCTGAATGCTCCTGGAGGGACTGTTCCACAAATTAGCTCCTGACTGCTGAAGCATCATGCCAGTCTCTGGAGCATCGTGAATCCAAACACAGACAAAGCGCACAGAAGGGCGTGTGGAGCCCAGACAGGCCCCCAGGTGACCCTCCGGCTCCAGACGACAGCGATCCAGAGCACGCTTCAGGGCGCAGGGTATGGGGGAGACGACAGCGATCCACAGCATGCTTCAGGGCGCAGGGTGTGTGGGTTAAGGGCGGCATGGAGGGACAAAGCAGGATTTGACAGTGGTTTAGGGGTGATGTTTACTTGCTTGAACTTTGTGGGAGGGAAAGGAGAGAAGTCAGAGCGATCGAGAGCGATGAGGAGGCATTATGCAGGTTGTGTGTGCGTGCGTGCGTGCGTGCGTGCGTGCGTGCGTGCGTGCGTGCGTGCGTGCGTGCGTGCGTGCGTGCGTGTGCGCGTGCGTGTGTGCATGTCTGTTCATAGATGTGCATTTGTGCAAGCATTAAGCAATTTTTTCCCTTTCCTGGTTGGTAGAATGCATATTGTGTCGTAATATTGAAACTCATGTTTCATTACTTATTTATGTCGTGAAGAGGGGATACTTATAATGGTGGCAATGCTGAATGGCAAGCACATTGGTGGTGGTGGTGGGGAGATAGATAAGTATAAAACCTTTAAAACCCCACTAGACATAAGCATATGGATGAGCTTGCACACAGCTTAAGAGAGACGAGTGTAAGACTGTGTGATTTCACACAGTAAATCACAGCCACTAAGCCTCGGGAGCCCATTAAAGAAGTGCCATTTCAGAGGGTCTCTGCCTCATAGTGGCTCATTTTATACATCAGGCCTGTGTGGTTCATCTGCTTAGCCCTTATCAAGGGTGACATCCAAAGCTTTTACTTGCTTTGCATTTATGCCGATGCAAATATCATCATCCAAATGGAAACATTTACATATTATTTGTTTATACTGCAAGAGATTCACTGAAGCAGGTCAGGGTTGGAACCTCGTTCATGAGATCAACAGCAGTCAACAACCCCTCCTCGGGTTTTGAGCATAATACGTTCTGGTTACTAGTCCGGCTCTGTAGCTGCTGTGCCACACCACTGCCCCACAGAAGCCAGCTTTACCTGGTGAAAATGGTGAGTAAGGGGCTGTGAAAATAGACATTCATAAGCAGGCCTTTGTGACGCTGTCTCTGCGACACTGTGGCAAACAGACTGTGTGCTACTGTGGGTGTGCGTGGCATGTTCTGAATCCTCCCCAGTCTTGTCTGGAATAGACTTTGTGTCTTTTTTTTTTTTTTTTTTAAAACAATACATCATCTCTTTGCATTGCAGGTGCTCCTAAACTAACACAGTTTGGTGTGCTCAGCTGCGCACTCTCTGACACGGTTGAGTTTAAGCACTTTGCTTTAGGCACCCAGGACTGGAACTCCCTGGTTGCATGTTCAGTTGCCCGCTGCTTAACATCACCACTCCACAAAATGCACTTTGTTCTTTTGCTGAATGATTGGTTCATTCCAGTGCAGCAGCCTTTGATTGGGTATTTCCTGGGCTCTCGGGCAACACAGAATTCCCTGGAGCCATACAATGCTGCCACCACGCCCAGCTGTGTCTGAGCCAGTTAGTTGTCTCTTTTTTTTGTTGTTGTAGGAAGGGAGGTGGAGCGGAGGTCACTTAAGGGGAAGGAGGTGTTCCCACAGGTGCGTTTTAGTTTATTAACCAAACTGGCCCCCAGGCGTCCCCCGGCTGGAAGTACCTTACATTATTCCGCTTCTACACACACACACACACACACACACACACACACACACACACACACACACACACACACACACACACACACACACACACACACACACACACACACACACATACATAGCAGCGCACGTGCATATTATAGCACTGGCGGGCCTGGTGGACTGCATCCCTGCACTGTGTGGAAAACGACTCGTCTTACAGTGGGAACATTTCACCTCTCTCTGCGGGACAGCCCTGACGCATAGGCTGTCCATATTGTGACCTGAAAGGCCAGAGTGTGGCTTTCTGTGACCCCCCCAGGGGAGCCGCAGGGTCTCTCTGTCTCTTTCCAGCTGAGACGCGTTTCCCTGCTCTCTCCACAGCTGCCCCTCAGCTCCGCTCCCCACATGGTCGCGCAGGCCTAATTGGCCTGTTGGCCCGAGTCTCAGCAATAATGGTCTGTTGTATTAAGGAATTCTCGGCATGCTATAAACTGTGAGGAGAAGAGAAGAAAGATACACCCCACCCCTCCCACCCCCAAGCCTGCTACTTTAAGCCTCTCACGCGCGCAGCGATGAGAATTTCAACGTGCAGGGGAAGCCTCTCTCCCCACGCTGGAGTCCATGTGGCAAGCTTCCAACACGCAACCTGTTAATAAAAATGAACAACTGAATCTGGGGAGAAGTGGTGGGGTGGTAAAGCAAGAATGGGGTTTTGTTTCTTTTCAATCTGAGGATTTTTATTTTTTTAATAAAATGTTCCACCGGAGCGGGGAGGAACGTCAGACGTGAGAAGGGTGTGGGTTCAAATCTCAGGCCTTCAGCGAGTTGCTCAGTCTGAATTGCTTCAGCGAAATATCCAGCTGGATTAAAGCAGGGTTAAAATGGGTCACCTACTAAGCAAATAAATAATGCAGAGACACTGAGGCTGCACCAGGTGGGGTTCTGTGAAGAACAGAAGGAAGAAGTGCTTTATTTCCTTTGGAATGATAGAGGACGGATGGGTGGAGATGCTTGCTTTTCTGAACAAAGGAAGGAGTGTCTCCAGTGCATTCGGGGTGCTCTGCTACACTCGGCACAGTGTGTTAATGTCACCGACTCCTCCAGCACAGCTCCTCGAACCCAGCGCCGTGCCCCCCAGACACTGGCTCGTTGTTAGCTGGGGGTCCGGGTGAGATCTTTCCCCGGTTCTGTTTGCGTGCTGGTGTATCAGCATAATCGCTAAAGCTCTCTCTCAAATGTCTCCCCTGTTTTCACAGACAGCCTTTTTAGTAATACCCACACACTCCGGAACCATTCTAAAGCCAACATTCCATTCTGTCCCATTCCATTAAAGCATGCATATGCTCAGCAAATGGTCTTACCCGGGGGACCGAAGCAGCTCACAGTTTCTCACATTTGACAGCTGTATAGTAAGCCAGTGTCTTTACTCCAACAATCTGAGTTCCGTTCTCCTCTGCTCACTCAAAGGAGTGGCAGCACGTGGGTTAAGGAGCCAGGTCCCGGTTGGATGGCTGGATTGATTCCCTGTTGGGGCGCTGACATTGTATTCTTGAGACGAGGCACCTCTGTTGAATTGATTCAGGATATCTACAAATGGTTAATATGTAATGTGTGCTGTGTAAATCGCCTGGGGTGGGTGTTTGCTGAGCAAATGAATAATGTAATTTAGTAACCCAGTGTCTTACTGCTGTGCTGTCTGAATCACTCACCCCTACAATGCCCTGGCCGTTCGTCCACACCTGATGCATTGCATTGTGGGAAGAGCTCAATTATGACTGCGATATTGCCCTTGCAGTATAACTACGGCAGTACATTCACATATGAAACACAGTGTCATACTTCCAGGAGAATGTAGCTTAATTTTTCATGATCAAGGCTATTACATGTCATAACTAATTCAGCACTTTTTTCCTGAAAAAATGCATTGTGATAATATCTCCATGTGTTCATTTGGCAGATACTCTTATCCACTGTGATTCACAAAGCAAAGGGAGCACACTGTAAGACCGCATGAACAAGAGTACAGATTCAGGATATGCTGGAAATGCTTCCAAACAAGAGCTTTAATGTGTGGAAATGCAAGCTCCAAGCACCATAGCGTTATACAGGAGACTGCAGTAACAGGTGTTACCTAATCAAAAGCTACAGCATGTAGAACAGTGTAGCAGTAGCCATATATGTTAATGCCATGATTTGATTAGGGCTGCCTTTTGCTTCCCTTTAGGTTTTCAGAGTCAAATCAGAGCCCATCAAGTGTGCTTTGCTATTTGCATTTCACTTTTCGCTGCATAAATGGAAAAATTATCAGTTTTTAGGAGTTTATTGCAAGTACAGCTCTTAGCTAAAAAAAAAAAAAAAAAAAAAAAAAAAAAAAAGAATAGGCTGCACTTGCTCGTCTCAAAGGCGTCAGTCTGATAGAATGTTGAAAGTGTGGGTGCATGCTGTGCACTTGGGTCTAACTCGCTGTTTCAGAGCACTGCAGCTGAGGTAGATTCCCCCTAATCAGACACTCACCAGATAAAGCACTAAAATAATCAGCCCTTCTCTGTTGTGCTGTGAGGTACATGGTAACACATGGTTTTGCTGTATTAAAACAAGAATGATCATTGTCATCTGTTTCACCTTACTGTAAGACTAAAGATAAAAAATTCAGAAGGTCCAGAAACTGGATCAGGTAATGGATCATTGAATTAAACTGTATCGATGAACCAGAAGACTGATACACTAGATCCCTGAATTGGAGGGTTCAGGCACGAGATCACTGGATCTGACACTAAACTCGATAGCTGATAATATTGGATGTCATTTGACGATAGCACTGGTATGATTTTAGCAAAATTGCTGGTATAGCCTAGCTCTGTTTGCTAAGAAACTGTGAGCTAAACAAAACATCGGCATGTTTCCTGCGTGGGAGACAGGCAGACCGCAGCAGTGTTATCTCTGGCTGAGCACGGCGCTCGGCTCGTGGACATCAGCGCTCAACAGATATGGAGATCAGCGGAAAAAAAACCCACACAGGTAGCACAGACGCTCTGCCAGGAGGGGCCTCGTGGAAGCCACCGGGCTGAAGCGGTCACAGCAGTCACAAAGTCGCACGTACATTCTCCCTTCTTCTCTTTAGTTTATGGTGAGCGTTTAGTGTGTTACAGTGTTGAATCGATAGCTGTTTGGTCTTTTGTACGGAGGACCTCTTCCCCTTCGACCCCTCCCATGGCTGTTTGAAATACCCCCGTATCCTTGGGGACTGGGTGGTGATGCTTGTGACTGTATGAGTCTTGTTCTGGGATTTTGAGGGTGTCAGTATTTGTGAGGTACTTGTGAGGTAATGTAATGACGCTGCGGGGACAGCGCAAGGGCTGAGCCGAGCGGGGCAGGGCTGTCCTTGGTTATTCTCTCTGCTTCAGTTCTGAGTGCACGTCCTCAGCCTGGATGCTTTAAAAAGCTGTGTAGCAGCAGGCGCCAGCTGTGTTGTCTTTGAACCGAGGCGCTCATTTCAAAAGACGCGGACGCTCTTTTTTTTCAGTAAGCTGGGGTTTTCACGCATATGGATTTGGAGGGACGGCGGGGTCATTGGGTTCAGCACACCTTGTGGTTCCGCTCAATAAGAGTGGAATTCTGGGTAATAGCAGAACCTTGGTAAAGGTGCTTTAGTTTGGAATGGACACCTGGAGCAGCTGTGAGGAACAGGCCACTGAATACATAAAGGCTGTGTCTCCTCCTCCTCTGCAGTGACCGATAAAGTCACCTCTCTACCCAGCGCTCATTTAGGCAGCCCTTCAGAGTGTGAGATCCCTGCCGTGTGCCCCAGCACCAGAGGACTAGTCCGTCAAATGCATGCTGCTGGCCTGTCAGTTTGTGCTCCTCTGGCTCCATCGAGATGCACTTCTATAACCTCTGGGAAGTCACTCTGGATAAATGTCTAAATGACTGCATTACATTACATTACAGTATATTGCACTACTGCCATTTTGCAGACACTCTTATCCAGAACGACTTATATTGGCTACAGTTTTATCCTGGATATTCACTGTGGCAATTGTGGCATAACAACCTCACCAAAGGGTGCAACAGCAGTGGCCCAGTGGGGAATCGAACCAACAAACTTCTAGTTACGAGCTGCTGCCCATGTAAACTGCAGACTAAATGTAAGCTCTCTGCTGGCTGGCTTCTGATAGGTCAGTTTCAGGGAAAACTGGCACGCTCTAACTTGCAGAAACAAGCTGTAACAAAACTCAATACCAGAAATATTGTTATATTTTTATCTCATTTTTGGACTTTAAAATCCCTTAATTCCACTGATTCACCCTTGAACACGACGGATGGCTGTTGATACATATAAACTGTAATTAAAAAGAAAGCATTCCCAGAGTCTTGGTGACAGCTGGGGTCTGTGAAGAGTCAGGGTTCCTGAGAGAGAGAGAGAGATCAGTGCTGACAGCATGCCACAACATTTCACACTGGCCTGTGACCCGCCCACAGGAAGCACTCACTCACTCATAGCCCTCCTGTCTGCTGGAGAGGGATCGGACCGCTCAGGTGGCACTCAAAATGGACGAACGCGCACACACACGCGCACGCACACACACACACACACACTGCTGCAGACATTCACTCATATGCACACACGCACGCACACACACACACACACACACACACACACTGCTACAGACACTCACACACAAAGACACACACAGCCACACACTCGCATTCACTCTTTCTCTCTCTCTCACACACACACACACACACACACACACACACACACACACACACTGCTGCAGACACTCTCATACTCATGTACACACAAAAGGCTACACACTCACACTCACACACAAACACATGCATACATTCACAAACGCATATCCACTCTTGTGGATACAGGGACACACACACCACAACCAGCAAAACCACACATGGTCATGCACACAAAAACACACATAAAAGCATGTTTGTTACATGCCCATACACCCATACATGCAGTCAGGTTTACCAGGTTGTCCTGTCACTGTCTGTATTGCAACTATTGTTCCTTAAAGTCATATACAGTTTTGTCCCATAATACACTGCAGCCACTTTTTCCCCCCTCCCACAGGTCTGTTCCTCTTACACACAGATGACCCTGTGCTTTCGACCCCCTTCATTAGCAGTGGCAGTGCTAAATCCTGGGGATGGCCATGTTCCTTTAAAGTCCAGCTGAGTTATCAAGCCAGCGTGAGCACTGCTCAGTGCACACCTCTCCTCCTCTAACTCACAGACCTGTCAGTAGCTTCATTCCTCTGCCATGGACCAGGAAGAGCACGGCCGACCCCACTTCCCCAAATACACACGTGCGCACGTGCACACGTACACACGCACACACAACACACACACACACACACACACACACACACACACGCACATGCACAGTCACACGCACCTGCTTTTAGCCCAAGGTTTCTGACTGAATAAAATCTATTTCCTCCTCAGGGACAGACAAATCTCCTGCCAGCTTCAAATTTGACTATCATTTTTCACCCTTACGGATCGGAGGTGACATGTTATGCTCTCGTACCAGGTTTTTATGGCTGTTGCAGCAAGATTACCTGTATCCTCCCAGCCTCTCCAAAATGAAGATTTATGAGCCCTTCCCGGTCCGCCTTGTTCCCGAGGACTAAAATGAATTAAAAAGGCTCCCCAGCGCCAGGGAGACACGCGATGGCAGTGGCAGAAGATATTTTACCCCTGTCAGCGCTCTCCCAATCATAAGAGGCGTGCGCCCAAATTAGGGAAGAGGTGCTGAGCTTTGAATAAATGCTTGACACACACTTCACCCCACAGCCTTTGTTTCTGCACAAAGCACAAAGAGCAAGAGTTATGGCCAACGCTGGGGGCTTTGAGCCTTTGCCCTCCTGTAAGCTTGTGCCCCCAGCTGCCGCAGAGGGCGTGGTTTCGCCTCCCTGCTCTCAGCTCTGGCACAGGTTGTTGCCGCCTGTGTGTTGGGGCTGGCCTGGGTCTGGGGGTACAGTGAGGCACAGTGGTAAGGAGCAAGGCTCCTAACCCCGGATGGGCCACTGCTCTTGTGCCCTTGGGCAAAGTGCTTAACCCGGAATTGCCACAGTAAATCCAGCTGTATAAACGGATGACATGTAAACAGTATAAGTCTGTCTTGATAGAAGATGTATTATCACAGCCACACGTGTGTGCATACACACACACGCACACACACACACACAGGACAAATACATATTTAAGGAGAACATCTGTCATTCAGGCTGGCTGAAGGTGAAACAAACTTGAAAGCCAACCTGTTACCCCCAAACCCCTCCAACAGTCAGCCATCTTCAGTCAGCTCAGCCTGGAATGAATAGTATCTGTGTGTGTGTGTGTGTGTGTGTGTGTGTGTGTGTGTGTGTGTGTGTGTGTGTGTGTGTGTGCGTGTGCGTGTGTGCGCGTGCTTGAGATATACACTGTCGCTCTTCCGCAGATGCCTGCATTTGCACGTGTGTTTGGCCATTTGCCATCCAGCACAAGGACTCCTTTTAAAACCTGTATCATAGCACCACAATATGATTCATATCACCATGCAACAATGCTGCATTTC
This sequence comes from Megalops cyprinoides, assembly GCF_013368585.1. Taxonomy (NCBI): domain Eukaryota; kingdom Metazoa; phylum Chordata; class Actinopteri; order Elopiformes; family Megalopidae; genus Megalops; species Megalops cyprinoides. Next base: position 39,828,026 of record NC_050585.1, on the reverse strand, counting down.
TGTAAAGTCAGCACATGCTCACGAAACCGAAGGACCCATCCCGCGTCCTTCTGTAAATGTAATTCGATAGGATCAGCAGATAAGCCGTTGAGTGTGTTCAGCCAAAAAATGTTGCGTCTTTCGCTAATGCATATTGTTATCTAACCATGAGTGTTTGTGCTTGTGTCTTATAGTATCAAAATATGCATAATGCAATCAAATGATTTCTGTTTCTCAAAAGCGGAAATCCAGATGGACTGTGCTGATAAATGTCAGCAGTCTATGGGAGAGGCAACATCAGTGTTGCCAGTTTACAGAGCGCTTTAGTTTGTCACGTAAACAACAGAATTACCAGCAGCTTTCCTTTTTTTTTTAAAGAGCTTTTCCAAGCCACCATAAAGTTAAACACGGAAATCCAATCCTGTTTGCCGAAAGCTGCAGAAGAGCTTACGGTAAACTAGCTCACGGGTTGGGTCAAGAGTAAGAACACACATCCCCGACCATCTGTGAAGGACCACTCGGAGTCACAAGGAGCCTGAGAGACAGAGAGCAAAGAGTGAGTTGACCTTTTCCTAAAAATAAATAGAGCTTTTGCTGAGTTTCATCAGTCATGTCTAAAATGAATAATGCTGTTGCGACACAGTAGTGTTGGCCTGGTGTTGGATATCTCACTCTAGCACCACAGCCCTGCACCAGAGCAATCTACCCATCCCTGCAGGAGGCAGAGCAGTCTGCCCCAGTCGTATGGCTGCTAACCTGAACCACAGTAATAAATCAGCTCCCCGGACACGGCTGTGAGAAAGCTTTGCAAATGCTGGCTCCTTGTGTAGCTGGCTGGGCAGCAGTGTGGTGCGGTGATAAGGAGCAGGGCTGATAACCCAAAGGTCATCAATTCGACTCCCAGGTGGGACGTTGCTGGTGTGCCCTTGGGCAAGGTGCTCAATCCAGATTGCGTCTGCGAATATCCAGCTGTAGAAACAGTTGCAGCGTCAGCTGTGTGCATCACTCTGGGGAAGGCTGTAATTAATATTTAATAACAGTTTAATAAGCCTAATGCTGAGCTCTCCATTCGGACATGGGTTTGATTTCCGATTTACAGCTCTGTTCTTGTTGGTTTACATCTTCAACGGTTCAGATCATTGCTTAGCAAGGCTGTGCATCTCACAGGCTCGGTGGCCAGAGTGGGGGGTCCTATACTAGCTGTCACCTCTGCCCCTCAGCCCCCTAATCTTCACACAGACGCCCTGATTATAGGCAATTTACATTTGACTGCTGATTCAGAAAACAACCTTTGGTAACATACGCAAATGTAACATATACGCTTAAGAGCTCTGACACCTCCATGAACAGCGACGTGTGTGCTAAAGCTCTAACACCCTCACATATTGATTATCATCAGTCACTGGATTGAAGAGCCAAATGCCATCAACAGCTTCACACAGCAGTGCTTAGCCATAGGCTAAGCTAAATTACCCAATTTATGTATGCATGTGAACCGAGCCTCCTGTCACTGTCAAAAGCAAATGACATTAGGCACTTCCTGTTTGTTCTGTGAAGCATGTGGTAGCTCCACCCATCAGGGGGGGTTTACAAAGCCTCACTATGCAATCATGAATAAGAAACACCTTTCCCAGCAGTAACATTGTTGCTTTACATTATTCAGTTTATACAACAGGGTAATTGCTGGAAAACATCCAGGTTTCACCTTTTTGGAGGGTACAGCGGCCCAGCTGGGATTGGAACCTACAGCCATCAATTTTTTACTGTACTTTGTTAGCTTCCGGGTGAAGATGACCAATGTTAAGTGTCACAAATAGCAGAGATGTCTACTATGTTGGACATGCAATATGAAAGGAGTTTTTTTTTCTTTCATTTTTTCATTTCTTGAGTAAAATACAGGGACCACATGAATCACAGTGTAGCTGTGTAAATGCAGACACTTGCTTAGATTCGTCACTCAGATTTAAGTACAAAGTTCATGCTGTTTGAGTTGAGTGTGGGAATCCTCTGATCTTAGAGGACATCGAGATTTCACTCTTCAGCGCCTCGGTAGGTGAGTGTCTAAAGACTCGGGACCCCTGCAGTGCTGTGCAGCCTAATTAAGTGGAGTGGGCTGTAGGAGTCTGATCCTAACGAGCGTCGCCTCTTTGGCACTTCAGCTCGGCTGTAATCTTCGCTCCACTCCCAGCTTCCCCATGAACAGTGATGAGCCCTGCTCTTCCTCTCTCCCTGAACCTCATGGTAGAGTCAGGTGGGCTACACAAACAGCTTTATTACTTCATTATTTATTTGTCAGATGAGGGAAACGGAGGGCGCCGGAGGTGACCGTGCAGAATACAAATCGCAAATAAGCGACTCTGCTTGGCATCACCATGCTGTATCATGTCAGTCAGTCAGTGACTAATTAAATGAGGTAGCTCCCCTTGAGTGTGTGTGTGTGTGTGTGTGTGTGTGTTGTTTTTTGTGGGGGGAGAGAAGATGACCAATGAGGAAGCCACTAGGTACTTTGGAACAAGAGGGCAAGAGGGCCAGCTCACCTTCACCTTCAGTCCCCAGACTCTTTCATCAATTACTGTGGAATGAGGAGACATTTCAATTAGATGGCATGGGGCACCTAAAATTCAATTTAAGAGCTGAGAGGTGAAAGAGGGACACAAAAAAACAGTGTTTTGTCAGTAATTGTCCTGGTCTGCAAGGATCAGAATAGAGATGGGGACTGTCACAATAAGAAGTCTGAGGTTCCACTAGAAATAAATCACATGTGACTCTGCCGTCCTTCCCTGGCTTGAAATCAATCGGTGAAGAGGAAATTGATGTAATTATTTGCCGCTTAAAGGCTGCCATTTGACGCTCTGATTTGGGATAGAGGAGAGAGAAAAGGAGACGGGCTTTTTGCTTCAAAGCTTTTTTACAGTGCCCATGCCGTCGGGGTGCACAAAATGAAATTTGAAATGTAGATTACTCGTTGAAATCTTGAGGCTCGGGAGTTTTGAGCAGCCTGGCCCCAACCAGGAGGGATGCACAGAGCCGGGATAGAAGAGTACAAAGAATTATCATTTGTGTTTTTTATTTATTTTTGTGGCAGATGAGATGCCCTTATTCAAGGTGACTCATAGACCAATAGAAATGACACTCCAGAATATCAATTGCAAATTCACAGCCTCCATGTAACCTGCACCATGCAGCTACCTTAAAGGCTACGTTGCGCCATCTTATTCTGCTAACACGAATCTCCAAATAACTCCCAGTATAATTCATGCTGCTGTTATTTCATTATTTCCGCAGCTATTTTTAAACGTGTGTTTGTTTCCTATGAGAAAGACAAGGAAAGAAAGCAAGTGGGGGAGAAACTGTTTTTATTAAAAAAAAAAAAAAAAAAACGGTTTCTTATCGCTTGCTAAAGCCTCTTTCACGAGCCCCCCCCCCCCGTCACCCCCCCACCCCGTTCCCTAATCCTGGCTGATCGTCCGCAGCGTGGCAGCAACCAGAAATCTGAGGCTCCTGCCTGATGGACGGCTATTTTCCTGCCCACCCCTCTCTCGCCTCCAGGCGAATTCGCCTCACACGGCGAAGTTCCTCTCAGATGCAGCGGGTGGCAGTAGTGAGTCTGGTGCGTAGCAAGCTCCCAGGTGGTCCGTTGGTGTCGTTCCCTTTAACTCGGCGCTTAACCTGAGCTGCCTCCGCACATATCCAGCTGTGTAAATGGGTAATTGGATGAAATGTAGAAATGTTAGCTGGCTGTGTACTGTTGGTCACGACTGCTGGCTGCTCTACGCGAAGGCTGCCTGTGAGGGGAGTGAATAAACAAATATGGGGCTGAATCGCGACTGAATTTCTGAACGGTTCTGTGAACACCCCTTCTGCGCGGGTACCCCGTGTTTAATGCAGATATGGGCTTGCATTCAGAAACACCGCTGTTTGCAGAGACGTGAGGCATTACATTACATTACATTACGTTATTGTCACTAAGCACATGCTCTTATCCAGAGTGACTTACAAAGGTTACAATGTTTACATGTTATCCATTTGCACAGTTGGATATTTATTGAGGCAGTTGTGGGTTAAGTACCTTGCACAAGGCTACAACAGCAGTCCCCTAGTAGGGAATTGAACAATCAGCCTTTCAGTTAAAAGCCGCCCTCCTGGCCACTATGCTACACTGCCACCCTGTTTCCCTCCCATTGTTACTGTCACCACCCTCTCCTTCTGTGCAGGTACCCTGTGTTTGATGCAGATGTGGGTCTTCATTGAGAGACACCGCTGTTTGCAGAGATATGAGGCTTTGTTCACTCACTCTCCACTAGTATGAGGAAGGGGCGATTCATTCATTCAGGGACTAATTGCCTTACACAACCTGCTCTTGAACCTCTGACCTTCTGGGTCGCAGATCCAGTCGATGCCCAGCCGCTGCTCCCCTCTGCTGAGAGTGTTTCCGGTGGACCTGCCAGGCTGTTATCTGTTCAGGTACAGACCACGGCCCTCCCTCCAACAGACCAGCAGGGTGTCCCATCCTCCCGAAATGTCAGTAATCCACTTACCCTCAGCGTTTGGAGTCGGGCAGCGTGGGGGGATTAGCAGACGCGGGTACTGCTGGCAGGATGAGGGTGGGGGTTGGGGGCCCCCCCTGCGAAGCTGGAGATTAGCAGATTAGCACACTGACAAAACTGATTTTAGATAACCTTCAGGGGGACTGTAGGGTTCCTATTGGACAGTGCCAGCAATTGGTCTGAATGCAGACGTGTTGTGTGTATGTGAGACCGCATCCTGGCAGGCCCCCCCCACCACCACCATCCCCACATCTGTGCCTGTGTCTTTGGCAGGACAGGGGAACTGTGGCGTATCCACGGTTACAGGCAAACGCCGGTTTGACAGGGCCTGATAGAGACTGCTCGCAGGCCGTGGAAGCACCAGGGCGATGGAGGGGAAAATTGATCTCTTACTTTCCAGCAGCCTGTGAGCAGCACGCATTGGGGAAAGAGGCAGGCAGGGGAACACTAACATCTCTCTCTCTCTCTCTCTCTCTCTCTCTCTCTCTCTCTCTGCTGGATTAGCGCTGTCCTTTAAGCAGATGGAGACGTGGACACTGAAAACGTAACAACAATTTTACCAATTTATGCAGTTGCTTATTTACTGGGGCAGGTGTGGGTTAAGTACCTTGCCCAAAGGTACAACAGCAGTGCCCTAGCAGGGAATTGAACCAGAAACCCTTTGATTATGAGCCCTGCTCCTTAACACTATGCCACACTGCCAACACGTCACAGAGATGGTGCTGCTACAGGAAAGATGGCATTACAGGAGCGGCGCTTTGATCCTGTGAAGTACATCGGAAGTATCATAAGAGCCAGGCCTCTGAGCCACACTGCTCTGTTTACTGGTGGTTATAGGTAGGGCAGGTCAGATGTCTGTGGCTTATGGCTGGTGTATAAAGCTGTTGAGGATATCTGGATCTGTAGATCGAACGCAAAAGGCTGAGAGTGAGGGAAAGAGCTGCAGGGCATCTGCATGCAGGCTGCATGGGTCACTGACATTGCATGCATACAGAGTTGCCCCTCTAAAGACCCAGTCTTAATCAGCTTCAGAAAGGCAGGGTGGGAGACCTTTCCTTAAACCAGTAAGGGTCATGACCCCTGACTGTCTTGATTAATAGTCGTCCCTGTTGCAGTCATCCTCAGCCATCCACAGCTTATCTTCTGTGATTGTGTCTGATATTTCAGCCTGCACTTCACAGCAAATCGCTCTCCTGAGAACAAACAGATTGGATTACCTAGAATTATGAGTTTCATTTTTGAGGTCTTTAACAAGAAACTTTTTTTCATATTTTTTGCTGTAATGCTGTAATGTAAGGGAGAATGTTGCAGTGAAAAGGAGTTGGTGCCCAACAGCTGATCATTATTTAAATAGGCAGCTGGGGAAGATTAGTTAGAATGGTAATCAAATGAGGATTCTCCTTGAGTAGGCCCCAAGTATAAAACCCGCATCCCCAGGCTGTAGTACAGATCTGCCTGTCTTTGGGCCTCAAGGCTGGGCCTGGCTCTGGAGGTCCGCTGCCAGCTGCTGTGGTTATGAGGCCGTGCCTGGGATTATGGGTCAGTTTACTCTCGGCACTTTGCTGCCACATGTTAGCGCATTTGGCCCCGCACAGATAAACGGGATTTAGGATTATGCCTTCCTGACCTTCCCCAGATCACACACGGAGTCCAGATCTGTGGCAGTCTAATGCTGTTTGTCACTTCTCATCCAGAGGCCGAAAGATGATTGGTCAGATTTTTCTGCTGGTAATCTAGAAGAGAGAAGTTCTTCTGCAGAAATCCAAATAAGAACAGAGTGTGGACACAGGCACCCCACAGTAGGGTATTCATATCATGTAATAAACATTCAGATATAAAATGTGTTGCTTTGGTTCATGTATTTTTTCTGTATATACTGTATGAATTTATACATAATGTGTATTCTATCAGGTAAGTCCACTGACACAGAGTTCTCATGAGATCTGTTGTTATGCTCTGTCTATAGAATAATAAAAATATACACTTAAAAAGGGTTTTCCACATCTCCTAAACTGAAGTTCACCTGCTATGGTCACACTGTGTTTCCACAGCAAGGTCACATAGTGCAGGTTATTTACAAGTCAGTGGGTCAGTGCTTTAGGCTGAAAGGTCCTGACTCCTTTTGTTAGTATAAACCAAGCTGCACTGTAATTCACAAATCAATGAAAAATGCTGATGCCACAAGCTGAGAGCTGCTTTGTCCTCTGCTACTAAACACAAACGTTGGTAGTGGACAGCATCTAAAACTCCTACAGTTTCAGTTTTCTCAGTACATGTTTGTTTTGTTCATCCTGCCTTGCGATACAGTCAGTGAGTCAGTGTGAGCCCCTCAGTTTTATCCTGAAGAAGAGAGGGGAAATGTGCTCAAAACTGGGCTCATCTTTTAATCACCTCTGCCTTCGGAGCGGACTTCCCCTTCCCACATTAAAGGACCCATTTACCGGAGGGGAGGGCAATGTCCCCTCTCCTTACTGCATCCAACCAATGATGAGGAGAAAAATATGTGTCACAGAGTGGCGCCCTCAGCCTGACACACACACACACACACACACACACACACACACACACATATGCGCGTGCCTGACTTCCAACAGCACCGATTTAGAGCCTATCAGAAGTTTTGGATCTCAACGCAGTCCCTTTTTTTTTTTTTTGCACTGTTGTTATAGTAGCTGATAGGTATTATCTCAGCCCTCTTTCTCAAAGTCCATGCTATCTGTCTTCCAGATGTGCTGAAATGCCACCCTGCAGTGCTAAAAGTACTGCCAAATCCACTCTGGTCTTAAGAAGAAAGTCCCTTTGAGGGACACACATCAGAGTGCAATAGTCTGTAAGGGCATTAGTTTCCTTTTCTCCAGCATGCATGGGTCTCTCTCTTAAATCCGACACCACCTTTTTGGAGCTTGAAGCCAGGTGATCAAAGGAAGTTTTGGCAATATAATTTATTTTTTTGTTATGTAAACAGCCCCTGCAGTGCAACAAACTGGATTACGGCAAAGCAATTTTCCCACCAATAATCTGTCGGTGTCCAGAGAGATACAAGTCAGCGCATATTTTATGAAATGTTTATATTCACTTTATTACCCATTAGCAGTTTACACAGGGAGGCCAGTCATCCATATAATTCTTTGCCGGTGAAAGTGAGCATTAAAAAATAACTTTCAGAGCTTCGTTATTATTTTTTTTTTATAGAAAATTGATTCGGTGTCAGTCCTGGCCCTAACGCTGAAGATTTATGGATTTATTAACAGCCCCATTCAGTCCTATGAAAAATAATACCCTCCCTTTGGCACGTAGTGTCATGGCAAGTGGTGTGTGTGTGTGTGCGTGTGGGTGAATGATACTTTTACTCAATAACAATAAAAAATACTACTAATACTAGTGCTGCTACATCTAATAAAAATGATAATATGATGATGATGATGAAGACTATGATGATGTGTTGCACTTGAGAAATCAGGACATCAGCCCTCTAAGCTGGTCCAATCATTGTACATAGAATCAGGGAGTATGTTCTAAGCCTGTCTCAGTCGAAATGCTGGCTTTCCTTCAGTCCTCTAACCTGGTTGTGTGTGGAATAAGGGTAATGTATGTTCTCAGCCTCTTCCAGGAGGAACGCTCGCTTTAATTCTGCTGCTAAACTCTCAGCAGCTCTTTACCACCAGCGCACCGGTGTCGGCAGGAAGCCGCTGCAGATAGAGCCGTTACTATGGTGAGCTTTTGGGAGTTACCATGGGGAGTGGATGGTTGCTACGGTCTTGCCGCGAACTGGAGAGGGGTACATCGTTTGTTCCTGTCAGCATTATGGCAGGCATGGAGGTTGCGGGGGTGATGTGCATTTTTACCGTTTCCAAAGCTTATTTATAGAACATTCCACCATGATGGGAGAGAGGCAGAGCCAGCTCGTTCATCTCCCATTTGAGGCGGGCTCCAGGCGTCTTCACACACCCCTGACAACACCCATCAATGACACATTTTTGGTGCCGTTCACCTTGGTTCAACTGTTCAGTTCTAGAAGGGGTTACAGCAGGCCCGGCAGGTGTTCTTCTCCTTAATTAATAAGCATTATATGCAATCCATTCTCTGGAATTACTCAGGGCCAGCTCAGCAGTACAGCTGAGCTCTGGCTCTGCTTCATTTTAATAGAATCATTATGGACAAAGCAACCTCTGTATTTATTTTTGAAAACGAACAGTGTGTTCTACCCCTGCTGGTTATGTGTCAATGTAACAGCTCATAATGTCTTAATGTGTGTTAGTGCAGTCATTCTCTGGATTTAGCATGATTGACAGAAGGAAGCATCACAGCTGTACTGTGTCTGTTCTCAGTGCTCCACCAGTGTATGTAGAGAAATGCATAAGTGTAAATATTTGCCGCTAATTAAGTAAACTGGACCAGTAGAACTCAGAGCAAACATACGTAGAGCCCTCTAGGTATTGAGCTTAAATCCCCAGTGTGGGGCCCAAGACTGATGATATAAAGCTAACCTGTCCCATAGCCTAGGCTGTGTGTTCACTACCATCAGTATTCTGGAGGGAGAGCCTAAAAACACTGCAGAAAATAAAAGGTAAAGATTGTTTTTTTTTTTCCCCAACTTGTGAAGGCATGTTTTTGCCTCATAGTGCTTTGGAGAAAGCGATGTTTCTTTATCTTGAATATACACAGAATATTTGATTATCAGTTGAATCCAAAAGCACATCCCTGACACCAATCCCCATCCCCCCTGCTGAGTTATGGCATTTCTGTCATCCTTTTTTTGTTGTTTCTGCTTCAGTTGCTGCTGAGGTTCACTGTTGCATTTGCTTTTGAACAGACAGACAGACAGACAGACAGAAACAGACACAGAAGGACAGAGAGTGTTGAGGTTGGATAGGGAAGGATGTGAGAGGGAGTGAGCAGGCTTTGAAAACCTGAGGTCTTTGAACATGTCTCTCTTTCTGTGCTGACCACACTGCTCCGCACAACTTCCACAAGTACAACCACGGTCTCCGTTTCACCCGAGGAGCCGGGGCGCACTGGCTGAATTAAGCACCCCTGAGTGGTTTTGCATTCCAAAGCCTTTCGCTCAGATTTTAAATTCGACCAGTGCTGGTCGAGATCCCGGGATAATCCTGCTCGTTTTCTCCCTTACATGCAAAATCCTACACCCCGCCTCCTCCATGGTATTGACGAATGTGGGCGTGTCTTTGAAGATTTCCCAGGTCTCAGTGTCTGTGTGTGCTTTCCCTTCTCTGTGCCTTACCTTCATTTATGTACAGAATCTCTGTTTGGTGTTATTTTGTAAAGAGGACACCTGACGAACTTCGTGTAATAACTGTGAAGGGTCACTCTGAAGAGTGACTGTGATCCAGTCGCTCCCTGATGCTGCTCCAAAGGATTCGATTGTCTTGGTAATGGCCAAAGATGTAACGAAGTACATATCAAAAAAAAAGCCAGCACGAGATGAAGGTGACTTTATTTTTGGAAATCCCAAACATTGTGCTGTTTTTCAAGTGAAACACTATTTTTTTTAAAATCCCTAATTTTTTTAAATACCTTCAAACTCGTAAATGCTTTGCTAGGTTTTGAACCAAAACTGAAATTGTTTATGGGATAGTGCCTCTGAGTGCATTACATAGTTGTGGAAGACTGAAGCATTGGTGCCACACTGAATTTAGTAATGTTTGTGCTGAATTTTGGCTGGCAAATAAAATGCAAATTTGAAGGATTAACACTAGTGTCATTTGTGTTGATGATTGTCTAACACACCAGACAGTGTTTGTGATGTGGAAAAACAGCAGCCCGTGCGTTCAGCTGTTACTCACAGTTGAGGACAAATGTTTGAAGTGGTTGCATCCTAGTCCCCATTTTCACATCTTTTCTATAAGAAACAGTCCTTTTTAGATAGGCAGAAACATGGGAGGATACTCAAACATGGGCTCATTTCTGTTTTTTTCTGACCCTAAAGATCAGTGTGGACTGCCATGACTTTTTGGATCTAGGAAACATTCAAAACCTTTTCTGTAATAATCTTGAAAACCTTTACAAAGAACTCTAACTAACTCTAACTCCAACTAGGCTCAATTTCTTGCAGTTAATAAATTTTTGCCTGGATATCTCTTTATGTTGTTTTCTTAAGAACTTCAAAACCAACATCCAAAGGTAACTTGATTCAGTTTTTTAATTTGATATTCAGACAGATATGAATGTAGTTTCTAGGTACATTTTTTTTTACAGAAAACATTAAGAATTTGTGTATTATGAATTTTATTTGTTTTTATTTGTTTTTGGGTGGGAGGCAAGGTTACTTTTCCCATGGGGGAAAAGGGACTGTAGGATCCGATCTGTTGGGAGGAGTACCTGCTTCCACAGGTGAGGGCCCACCTGAAGTTGCATTTTGAGAGCTGTCACACGTCCCTGGCCGTTATGCAGCTCTAGTCTGTGCTTTTGTCTGAAAGCCGGCTCTGAAAGCCTGTAACAAAGAAGCAGCCGCAGGACAGGAGAAAATGGACGCAGTGTCAACACCCCGTGACTAAGTATTGCCTGTAATGGCGGTGGCTTAGAATAACGGCTTTATTCCCACCAGGTAGCGTCATACAGCAGGGCCTCCTTCACACACGTGGAGTCCTCCTTCTCACACAGAGGAGTCCGATAAGTGTGGCTTCAGCTGTACGCAGAACAACAGAACACACAGGAAGCAGCTCTGAGCCCTCTAGGTTCCGATCCATGTGATCAGAGAGTAATCGACAGATGAGCAGACATCCGTCGCTCAAGCGCTTGTGTTTTCAGCTGCATGTGCATGATGTGCAAGGAAAAGCATGGCAGATTAATCTGTGAAAGGCACTATAAACTCCCATGGCGTTTCCTGTGCACAAATTAACTTCGCCTTTATCATGCCTTCTCTCTGCACAGGAAACCCGACTTTCGAAGGTTTATATCAGGAAATGTCAAGAGCATCGCTAAAAACGATATCAGCCTGTGCTTAAGATGTGAATTTACCATTTGGCAGGAGACTGGGTGGAAAGCGCACATTTCTAAATTTACACAATCCCCCCAGGAGCATGGAACACAAAAGCTTTTCTTTCCCACACAGTTTTTTCTGGGGGGGGGTGTATTCTGTTTCATTTGACACACACTGTATATCAGAGTATCTGATTCGCTTAATGTCACTGTGAATGAATAGTTCCTTAAATAGGATCTGACTTAACCTCGCTGGTGCTGGTTGCCTTCAGAGGAATGCAGGGGTGATCTAAGCCCTCGTCATTCAGCGCACATAATGTGATGGTATTGTGAGAATTATTCCACCTCCTCCGCCTGGCGCTCGTTGCTGTGTTCTGAGTTTGGAATGTTGGGTGGAGTGCGTTGAACTGATATTGCATGTCACTCCCTCTCTTCTTTAAAAAAAAAAAAAAAAAGACAGAAATCCTCTTGCACAGACGTTGGGTCATGCGAGCTAATGAGAGAACTAAGGGTGGATTTACACATACTTCAGCTGGCTTCACTTGCCAGGTGAAAACCCACTAATTGCTCCTCTTGTGTGTTCAGACATGCACTTTTTACTGCCAGAAGAAGGATGTGACCCCTTCAGACTAATGAATTCACTTAAGCTTCAACACATGTTGATCGCAAGAGCTGTGTGGATTGAAGTTCCGGTTTTGTAAGACTTCCTGGTTTAGCGTAGCATCTGCTCACATAAATGTCGATGTGGTGGTTTGTTTGATATTTGTGACCAGATGAAATTTTGCTCTGCATTTTTTAACCAAACCCACAGAGATGGAGATCGGCTTTTACAGCACAGGTCAATGTTTTGTGGTCCAGGTGCACTGTGTTTGTGTTATTACCGGAGTGAGTGGTTGAAGGAGAATTGGTGATGTAGCTGACATGATTGCTCAGAAGTTGAGGTCAAGCTGTTAAAAGGAGAGGAAAAGGGGCTGTCTGAAACCTCTTAAGCACCTGTGCGTGTATGTGTGCTCACCCGTGTGAGTGAGCCTGCTTGTGTATGTGTACACAAGTGTGTGTGTGTGTGTGTGTGTGTGTGTGTGTGTGTGTGGGTGTGTGTGTGTGTGTGTGTGTGTGCATGTAAAGCCTAAGGATCGTCTGTGTGGTTGGCAGGGTTGGCTTTCATATGCAGGGCTCTGCTGCCCTTTTGAAGAGATGAAATGGCTGTGTCTGAGTGTCTCAGCCCCACCCTGCCTGCTCTCCTCTCTTTCACTGATGCACTTTGTACTTTTCTACTTTGTGTTTTTGCTTAGCTGTTTGCGGACTTGTTTTTACTTTTCTTTCATCGCTTTCATTCTCCCTGCTATCCTTCTCATACCCTGCTTTAAATAAAGAGATCTGAGGTGCTTTTTAAAAGGTGCACACACGCAGGGCCTCGCCTTGCTCTGCTCTAAAGAACCTCTCTTTCTACCAGTCTCCCACAATCCTTTGTGTGGCTGTGTGCGCCCCTCTGATAGGTTAGAGGCAGTGCCTCACAGAAGCATGTGAACCGTAACAAAACAGCAGCGGTAAGTCTATATGGGAGGCAGGGGGTTTGGTGTGTCATCCTCAGCTTTGATAATAATGAGTACAAGCAAAGATGTGACGTCCACTCCCTTTTTCACGCTTTCAATGGCTTTGTGACCACTGAGCTGGGGATTATGGCATCTAAGAGCCAGAATCAAAGAGAGGGCCCCTTCTTTCAGTGTCAGAGTGACAGACAATGCATCACGGAGGTGATAGAATAGCCCCTCAAAGACTGAATGGTGCCTGTAATTGCTAGGATATGCCTGGGCTGGTTTTCCTGCATTGCAGTGCCAGTGCAAGCCTGTTTTGAATTGACTTTTGTTTCGTCACAGGCTGATGCAGGCGTCGCCTCCGAGGAGCAATTCTGTTTATTAAATCCGAGCCCCTTAATTGCGTAATTGGATCAATTAGTAATTAGTTCAGTCGCTCCAAGTGAAATCTGTTAAATGGCCATGTCTCACAGGTGAGCTCTGGTTCATTGTAATTGATTTTAGCGTGAAATGGGGCCTCACTGTGGCCTTCTGGGTATCCAGTTTTGGGTCACTGCGTGCCCCCTCCCCTCCCACTCACCCAGCCCAGCACCCACGTGTCTCTCAAGATGCTCTCAAGTAGCTGGCTGATTGGTGGAGAGACATTCCTCATTTCCTTGGAAAGTGTCTTTTTCTTCTCCTTGGCTATCGGGGGGCTCAACTCACCCCTTTGATCCCAGAGTTGCCTCCAGCTTGATTTTTCAGAGGTCATTATCCCCCCTCCCCACCACCTGTAGAGCCCCTTGCCTGAGTGGCTTTACCTGGAGAGATGAAAGATTTAATGACTCTCTTTTTTTACCTTTGAAGTAAATGGAAGAGTGTGAGGATCATTTTCTAAAGCTACCTCTGATCGATACGAGCGGTCGCCGTTATCCAGTAATCTTGGCTCTGTCCGCTTGGTATTCCCTCCCACGGTATCAGCTCACAGCTGTAGCACTCCTCTCTGCTCCCTTTTCACACTGATTAAGAGCAGGGGAATTTTTCAGAGGGAAATTCGCTGGGATTGTGTGCACCCGCTGTGTGTTACCCTGCATAAGCAGTGTAGCATAGTGGTAAGGAGCACGGCTCATAAACAAAAGGTTGCTGGTTTGATTCCCTTGGCAAAGGTCCTTAACTCACAATCATCTCAGTAAATATTCAGCTGTATAAATGGATAAAATTGTAATTGTCTACCTGCATGTATATACCTGTATACCTGTATGTAAGTCACTCAGGATAAATGACATTTATGTTAAATTAAATGCCCCACACTCATATACAATCAGAAAGAGACTGTGTTTCAGGGACTTGGATACCTTAAAACTCCCAGAGTAGTCTCACTTCAGCGTTTTAGTATTGATCTGTTGCTTACCTCTCTTCCAGGTTGCCCAGGACGAGCCACTCAGAATGCTGTGGGGATGACTCACCGTTGCCACGGCCACGCCCAGGAGCCGACCCTGCCCCACCCCTCCGCTGAGTCCGCCTGGAAATTGAGAACTTAAAACACGTGTGGGGTGGGGGGAGGGGGGTGGGGGCAGTGCCGGGCAGGGGTCCTTCGTGGGCGGGGCTGAGGCGGGAGTCTGCAGGTCCACCCAGGCCCATGGTTTCCCCTGCCCAGGCCACACCCACACCCTCTCTGCAATGGTGACATGAGGAAGAGCGCCCCCTGCTTGAGTGGCTGACCCATTGCATTTTTTTCCTTTGGAAGACAACTGATACCCCGTTTAGCTTGTGTTGAGTAGGTGTTGCTCAGGCAGCGCCCAGGCCCCTACATCCAGGCCAGCGCCCCGGGAACTCTTTTGAGGTGGGGCGTGGGGAGGGCGCCAGATGATGCTGGCGTGCGGGCGTGTCCGGCGGCTGTTCCGCCAGCTCACCCTCCAGACCGGCCTGCTCCTGCTCTTCCTCTTCTGCATGGTCAGCGTCTTCGTCTCCGCCTACTTCCTGTATGGCGTCAAGCGGGACCTGGAGCCGGCGGTGGGGGCAGCAGGGGCGGGGTTGGAGGCAGTGTCAGACTGCGACGAACCCAGGCCCACGCCCTCACGGCTGCTCCCACTGAGGACGGCACGTCCCTCGGACACGGCGCGCACTGACCCTGTGGTGCTGGTGTTTGTGGAGAGCCTCTACTCCCAGCTGGGCCAGGAGATTGTGGCCATCCTGGAGTCCGGCCGCTTCCGCTACCGCACCGAGATCTCACCCGGCAAGGGTGACATGCCCACCCTCACCGACAAGGACCGCGGCCGCTTCGCCCTGGTCATCTACGAGAACATCCTCAAGTACGTCAACTTGGACGCCTGGAACCGCGAGCTGCTCGATAAGTACTGCGTGGAGTACGGTGTGGGCATCATCGGATTCTACAAGGTGAGCCGCGTTCACCACCAGGGGGCGCTCAGATAGCCACACAATTGTTGCAGCTCTGGTAGGATTGCGTGTGTGTTTGTATTTCATTATGCTTTAATTATAAGCCTCTTGGAGCTGGAACATTGTACTGGCATCTGCTCTTCCTCTCTGCCTTTCCCTTTGGCACTAAAGTGGAAAAATGCTCACATTACAGAAGAGAT
This sequence comes from Megalops cyprinoides, assembly GCF_013368585.1. Taxonomy (NCBI): domain Eukaryota; kingdom Metazoa; phylum Chordata; class Actinopteri; order Elopiformes; family Megalopidae; genus Megalops; species Megalops cyprinoides. Next base: position 39,812,450 of record NC_050585.1, on the reverse strand, counting down.
GATTGTCCTATAAGTGAGAAAGTGTTTTCTTTTTCTCCAGCAGCTGGAAACTGATGAATGTGCGTATGTGCTGTGATGGACAGGAGACCCGCTTTAAAATAGATTAGCCAATAGTTCATGTTCTTGTACTTAAAATCCCACAGCTGGTGCATGCCTCACGGTAGGCCTCACCCTACCTGGGTTGGTCATTTTTCGTCCACCTTGGTTACCACATTGGGCTGCTCTCTGCTACTTGTCAGGCTTTTTAGAGTCGCTCAGAGAGTGTTCAGTCTCTTTGCACACATTGCACATTGTTGTGGATCAGATGGTTGTATTCACGGCACGCCAGCGCTCCCGCAAAAGGGCAGAGGGAAATAGCAGTGAAAATGGCCAGTGCACACTGCACAATTGCAGCGTTACTGGAAAATTGATGAAAAAGGGGTAAAAGTACCAAAAAATAAATAAGTGAATGAATAATTGGTGTTATATAAATTTGGGTAAATTAGGATTTTAATGTTAAAAATTATTAATGGTATTTTTTTATTGTGTATACAGTATACAGCATAGCTGTGGCTCATCACCTAGGCTGCTCTCTGATAGAGAAGCATCAGTAACGCGGAGAGAGCAGGCAGGCTGTTCTGATGTACTCCCTCTGTTCCTCTCCTGTATGACACTGACAGTGGACAACTGGGAGAAAATATTCATGTTTTTAATTATCCTCCAGCCATGAAGAAGAGACCGAGCGCAGAGGGGATCACACTGGTTCAATTTAGGACACTACCTCATAATGGTGCAGCCTCAGGGCATTGCTTATCTGTGATAGGAAGACCTTTCTCAGTCATGATCCAGTGGTTAAATTTCCTCCTGTTTGTGCCTTTGCCCTTGGCCAGAGGTGTGCATTACTGACAGTAAGTGGTCAGACACCTGACCTGACACTGGACAAGATTAATCAGAGGAAGCGCATATGGAGGATATTGTGGTTAACGTGAGACTATCGGGGTTTGTCCATCACACTGTGCTGTTCTCGTGGTTAAAAGCTTGGAGCTTGTCTCAGCCAAGACAGAAATTTTTCCGAACATCATGGCCTGGAAATACTCACTCACCAGTTGGTCAATTTTGCCAAAAACAACAAAAACAACTTTATATGCATAAAGGCACTTCTCAGCTGTGTGTGTTCTCACAAATCTGAGCTGCTTCCTCATGAAACACTACCTCCATATAGGTGCCATAGGTATTCTACCCTCTCTACAGGCCCGGACAGCTGAAAACATGTAGGGGATCTTGATGCTATAGAGTCGTTGACACCACAGCAGTGTGTAGAAGACTAAATGAGTTGGCAGGACTGTTCCCAGACAGAAATGTCTTAGCATGTAACTTCAGCAGGGGACGTCACCGCACCAGGCCTGGTGCTCCAGTTTGCAACCAGTCGGCTTTGCCCTCTCCACACTGCAGCCAATCAGCTGCTCCGTCCCTCTCCACACTGCATCCAATCAGCTGCTCCGTCCTTCTCCACACTGCAACCAATCAGCTGCTCCGTCCCTCTCCACACTGCAGCCAATCTGCTGCTCTGCCCTGCTCTACACTGCCACAGCAGGGATCCCCAGCCTGCTCCTCCCCAAAAACCTAAAGCTTCACCTAATAACAGGCAGGCAATAATGCACCAGAAACCTCCCGCGGAGGGCAAATAGTTCCTCTTCAAGCCTGGGCTTGCATTCTCCTCGGAGCGGCGGCCTCAGTGCCCTTGTCCCCGATGGGCAGAGAAGAGAAACAAAGAAGGACGTTCACCCAAAAATAACGCACACAGGGGGATACCGCGGTCTGTCTCTGAGCGGCTACAAGCTTAACTATACATACAGGCATAAACTTGCTTAAGCCCTACTTGTCTTCCGACTATTCCTAGTGGTTAATCCCATATCTATATTAATGTGTAATTGGAATAAAATCCCCCATCCGGCACTCGAGTCCTGTGTGTGTAATTGCTCTGAGGTGCTCCGAGGTGATATGGGTATCAGCTCCCCTGAATCCTCCAACTCCCCCAGCCCCACCCCCCTCCTTACCGTGTGGCAGTATCAGGAACCCACAGTACTCCGTTACATTTCCAAAAGGCCCAGATCATTCTCATATCATCTGTCCCACTCCCAAGCCACATTATGAGGAGCTCAGTAACATGGAGAAAGACAAAACAGCCTTTCACAATTTATTACACATTAACGTTACTTAACGGTACTTGCTGCCTAGGCTGATATTTTCTGTGTGAGCAGTGCATGCAGCTCAATCCCCCCAGTCTCACAGCAATCAGTAGGAAACCCTACATGATGGAACTAGCACCAATCTCTGAATCCCGTCAAATTAAACTGGAGTGTGCAAATGAGTAAGTAAATCTAGCAGTTGACAGTTAAATGAGGTGACAGCACCAACAATCCAAGCTAGCACCTCAGGAGAACACTCAGCAATACTCCGTGTTTCCTGCTCTGCAGCAGTGACAATGCTAGCCAGGTAGATACTTGCTCTTCACCTGCTTAAGACAGAACAGGAACAGGTGTTTAGTTTTAACACTTTCCTTTTATTCATCAGTTTACTATATGAATCAGGAGCATTGGCCTGTTTGTCAGTGTTCCTGCTGTGGACCGCAAATGCCAAAGTGGCTTGAAATCTCTTGGTGGACACTGTTAATCTCTAAACAGCACTGTATGTTTTACACCCAGGTTTAGCGTGGCTATAATCATTTATGTACCCACCTCCAGTATGTGTGAACCTTCTTCCCTTAAAACATATCCAAGTCATCAAAGAGCAGCGGAGCCTTCTGCTGCCAACCCCAAATACCCGAACGAGAAAGTATGAAGGGTGGAAGGAGGAGCAGGGGTTGAATATCTGGTCGAAATATAGAGTATCTGCAGAGAAGCCCTGAATTGTGTTGCATATCTGTATAGTAACAGCTGGTCTGGCTAAAGAAGTCCTTTTACAAAGAAGGCCTGTCTCTCTTTCTTTTTTATCTTAATTGTAATATGAATAATGTGTTCAGCCCTCAAGGGCGAATCATCTATGGTCCTAGAAAAGGGCAGACATGCCCTTTAAGGTGCAGATCTTGGGCCAGGACGTGTGCTGTTTAAGGGGCAGGAATAAAAGGATTCCGCATTCCCCCAGGGAGTCCTCTCTCGATCTAGAGCGTCGTCAGAGAGCAGGAAGTGGCTCGTTTGAGCCTGATTTATTGGTGTTTTCCAAGAATGAGGTGAGCAGCAGTTTAGCCCGAACAGGGGAATGCTAGTGTCACGTGTCATTCATGAGAAGCAAGCCCCCGTCTCTCGGCAACTGCCTGACTGCAGCAACAAACACAGTGCGATTTCCATTTTCTGTTTTCCTCTGTCTCCCGTTTCACCTGCAAGAGACACAAACCACTTAGCAGTTTGATTCACAGCTCCTTAGAGTCCAGGAGAGTCACTGGCATTGGAGTATAAATGGCAAGGAATTTCTTGCATGTGGAAAGGCATTAGGTAGAACTCCAGCCACAAGGGGGAGCACCACTTAAGTTCTACAGACTGTAAATGTGGTTTGCTGACCAAAAAAATCACACATTCTTTACCCTGTGCACAGATTAGTTTACCTTATTTTGTATATGAAATCAGAATATCCCCCCTTTGTTCCATGATAGTGCATAGAATTGTGGTCATTTGAAGAGCAGAATCACAAGTGATGTTTGCTCAAATCAGGTATCATTCGCTTAATCCAAAACAGTGGTGAAATTTCCTGTAAACAACCATGTTGGACACACATCAAATGGCCTAACATGTGGACACCATTAAGTGAATTCTGAGATTTTAGGCTTGTGGTCGTGTCTGACTGAAATGCACATCCTCCCTTGCAAACCAGCTCCATGTTGTTGCAGCTGATGGATGAATGGAAGGATGAATGAATGAATGAATGAATGAGCGAATGAAACTCATTGGCCATTGACCTTTTCCCCTCCCCTCCTCTCCCGGGCTTGCAGGCTAATGAGAACAGCCTTCTCAGCGCCCAGCTGAAGGGCTTCCCCCTCTTCCTGCGATCAAACCTGGGTCTGAAAGACTGCAGCGTGAATCCCAAGTCCCCACTCCTCTCCGTCACCCGGCCAGGTGAGGTGGAGCGTGGCCCACTCCCGGGCGACGACTGGACCGTCTTCCAGTCCAACCACTCCACCTACGAGGCAGTGCTGCTGGCCAAGGCCCGGGCACCCGGCGACAGCGGGACGCCCCAGGTGTCGGTGGTTCAGGACCTGGGCTTGCACGACGGCATCCAGCGAGTCCTCTTTGGCAACAACCTCAACTTCTGGCTGCACAAGCTGGTTTTCGTGGACGCTGTGTCCTTCCTCACCGCCAAGCGGCTGGCGCTCTCCCTCGACCGCTACCTGTTGGTGGATATCGATGACATCTTCGTAGGCAAGGAGGGCACCCGCATGAAGGTTCCGGACGTCAAGGTGCCCTTTTGTTTGTGCCCTTTTTAATGTGGTTTTTTTTTTTTGTTTGTTTG